>NC_050456.1:74410517-74490517 GCF_903995425.1 Onychomys torridus | reverse complement strand
TAATAAAATATTAATGCTTTTTATTTATTTTTTCATATATTTCACTGCACGCATGCTCGGGTTCTCGTCATGTGGGATCGTTAGCGTAATGACTGACCTCCCAAGGGAGTCACCTTTAGTCTATGATTAAATACAGGCTTAAGGAGGCTGAGGAAGGAGCTGAGAAAGTCCTGCCATTGGGGCTTGTAGGAAATAACTAGAGAGATAAACACTATAAGCCTGTTTCTGTTGCAAGCTGGGTAGCATCTTCATGGAGGGCTGATCAGGAGCAGCCTGGTTGCGCTAGGAGCTCAGGACTTCTGTCTCCATCCTCAGCATGCCCCGCTGATGGCTGGAGCCAGTGCTCCTATGGGTTGGACATGGTAGTCTGCTGCCCTCCTCTCTCCCATTGCTCCACTGTCCTTCCTGCCCTCAATCATTCTTGCAGTGTCTCTGCTGTGCTCTGCTCCTGACTCCCTGTGGTCACTGAAGGGTGACAATGCGAAGTTCAGCCCTTCCTATGCATTCCAAACCCTTATGCCCACCTAGTCACAAAGGTTGTCATCTCAGGTCACACAGTCTTACCAATCGGACCTCCTTGTTTCCTGCCTCCTTTGATATTTAGGCATTAACCAGCTTTCCTCGCACATTGGCTCAAAGTATCAGAGCAAAGGAGGGTCTGCTGCTTGGAGTGGGACATAGCACTGACAGGCTGAAAGAACTTCATACTCGGGGCAAGAGGAAGTCTTCTAGAGGCTGAAAGAGGAGGAGGAGGAGACAGAGAGAAAGAAAGGGAGAAGAGGCAGGGAAAGGAGAGAAGAAAAGAAAAACAGAACAGAAGACACTTGCAGTTGTCTACAGTGTTAACTGTTAATTTTAGAGTTTACTAAATGTTCCGGCAACGTTCTAATTTTCCTTAGTATTTTAGGACAAATCACAATGTTGTAATAATATATCTCAAAAACTGCTTCTTCAGATCAAAGAGAAATTCCAGATCTCCAAATTCCCATATGCATGGAGAATGAAAGCAGGCAAAGAAAGACAGAGGTTTAGATTTAGGGAGGAGATCCCGCACCTCCATAAGTGAAAGAGGGTAGGTACAGTTAGGGTGGTCAGTTTCCCATCACTAGATGACCAACTTACAAAGAAGAAAGTTTCATTTTGGCTTATGAGTTCGGACGTTTTAGACCAGCAGTATCCCTGCGGGCCTAGGCTGAGACAGAATATCCAAGCAGAAGCCTATAGTAGAGCAGGGCTGATGACCTTGCAACCAGGAAGTAGAAGAGGGAAAACCTGGCGTCTCATAGCCTCTGCGTCAGGGACTTGTCCTTCACGTCTTCAACACGTGGACACTGTGGTATGGCTTTGTTTTCACAGTGGTAATATTTGCCATTCTTCTCCTCCCCTCCTGTGTCTCCTCCCCTCTTCCTTCCTGTCCTTTTCTGTCCCCTAATTCTTCAAATTGTAAAAATCAGCCTATATCACCCAAATGGAGGCTTTCTGAAGGAAATCTAGGGTTCTGGAGAACTTCCCTAGGCACTCCATAGGACTCCTCAATGGTGAATATCCCCTGAATACCTCCACCCTGCAAAGGGCACACGTCAAAAACCAAAGATAATGGGAAGAAGGGCTTTTCTAGACTTTGTTCCTCTGAGTCCCAGGGTTGTGAACCTTGCACACACATGCTTGTGTTCTTGCACACTCATACTTGTGAGATCACTTATACACATATGCACAGTAACAGTCCCCATGACTGCGAGGCTGTTGGAAAAGTGACATTTGCATGGAATGACCAATGCTTGACTAGTGACACAGTTGAATATCCTCATGTAGGACCTTGGTAATGGCTGGCCACTGTCCCTATCAATCAGTCTCCCACTAACTCACTGATGGCCAGATTCTAGAAGAATACATCAGAACGAAGCAAAAAGCCGTGCGTGCCATTTGTAAAGTGAGTTTTCAAGTCTTACAAACAATGCAGAGCTTCATAGAATTGATGTGGCTTGGGAGATTCCTCAAAGCCAATGTGAAGACACTGACAGGTGTCTAGGAGGGGCCTTCTGTGTTCTACATGCCCCCAGCAGTCATCAGCATGCACTGGACTGTACCTGTGGTATGTCTGGGCTGTGCTAAAATGAATATTCCATGACAGCAGAGATCTTTGTATATTTTATTCTCTGAAACATTAAAAGCACCCAGAATTTCAACCAGATCACAACTATGGTACTGATGTTTACTCAATAACTAAATACCATTCTTTCCTGCCTAGGATACTAATGAAGAGGGGCTCGGTCTGTTTATTGATGGTATTGTTGCTGTTTATTACTCATAATATAAAAAAGCCAGTTTCCTGTTTTATCATAAGCCTTCAATGGAGATCTGTTGAATGAATAAATCATAACACATGCTTCCAGTGAACATGGCTGAAATAAAAGAGGCATAAGCAAAGCCCTGGTGAAAATTGATACAAATGTGGACCACTTTTTGCCTAAAATGGACCCCTTTATGAAAGCATTACAAATGTTAAATGCTATATTAAACTTCACATGTGGCTGCCAGTCAGTTCTGTTCTCCCACACTTAGAAGCCAACACACTGTGCGTCAGTCTCTGTCCACTTATAGCCAAGCATGTTTTTTAGTTATAAAGGAGGTGCAGATATAAATATACCAAATGGATAGATTCTCTTCATAATGACATCTTGCTCTCACAAAACAAACTGTGCGTTGAGCTTTGTGTGTTCTGCTGTTGGCTGGGGACTGTTCAGCTCTCTTTCCAAATAGATCAATTTTTAATAATTCATCTGCATTGTCATATCCTCTCATGAAACCCTTTCTCTATTAAAACTAAATAGGAAAAAAAAACTTTCCATTTTGGGGGCACAAGAGGCTTTCTTGGAGTGTGTGCCACTGGAAAATGTTGAGATTCTGACTCTCCTATGTGCTGTATGGCAGTGAGCCTTTTATGATCAAGATGGTGCCTGCCTCAGGTGGCTTTCTTGAGAGTCAGATGACAAATGCATTTTCACCTCTTGGTGCTTTGGCAAATTATTTCCTGGGGGTGGCTCCTGGTGCACTGCCATTATGGATGGTCAAGAAGGCTTGTTTCATTGAACCCTGTCATTTCCCGCTTTAATTTGACGGACCTAAACTCATTGCCCATTGTTTAAATTCCTATATTGCTGTTGATGGAAGAATCTGCTCTCTTCCCTCCTTCCACTCAGTGCTTACCCAGTTGTATTTAATCTTTTGAATGAGGTTCTGCCTACCTAATCTCTCCCATTTGAGGTAATCCATACTCAAATCCCAGCTTTTGCACTTAATATCAACTTGACATTAGAAGTCATTTATTTCTCTGGCTTTCCATTTTCTCATCTATTAAATGGGGGAACCCACTCAAAATGGAAAACCTGGTTCTTTCCCCTGTTGTACAGATCCATTACGTGCACTCTAAGAAGGACTAGGACCTGGAAGCCTGTCAGAGGTAAAAGACAGGGTGAAGGACTGTATGCTGTCATCCTCTAGATTTGATAGAAGCTCTATGATCATGAACTCACAGTGATACTGAACATCTGCCCTGGGTCAGCACAAGACTGACACACCGCCAACACAGAATCATAGACTGGGGAATGGCTCTTGGGACCTTATCCCTTACACTGAACTATGGCTATGGATAGATTCTAGAAGCAGGTGGACCATGGTGTTTAACTGAGTCCTCATTTCTGAGGCCACCAAGCTCCAGGATATAGCTCCAAACCCACGGTCATACAGATGATCCTGGGCAAACACGGTAGGTCACAAAACAAAATGATCAGACGTGAGGAAGACCATTGTGGGAAACAGGAGGTGTGGACAGGGATGGAGGAGGATGGAGGGAAGAGTAGGCAGTATATATTATGCACACTTAGGAAATTGTCAAGGAACAATTTTAATTAATAAGCAAAAGGGAAACAAATTTGGTATAGGTTTAGTGTCCCATATCTCAAATGTTTGTTTTGCAATTTAGATACATTTTAAATTGTAATCTTTGCATATATATGAGACCTTTGGATGAGACTCAAGTCTAAACACAAAACCCATTCTTATGTCGTGTATGTGTTTATTTATTTGCATTGGTTTTATATTCCTATGGAAACTAGGGCCCTGGAATGCCAGGTGCCTCGTACCTCCACCACTAAGATATCAGCTTAGCCTTGTACTTAATTGTACAGCTCTGAGACAGTCTCACTAAGTGTCCCACACTGCTTTTGAACTCACTCTGTGGCCTAGCAGGCCTTGAACTTTTGATTCTTGTGCCTCATTTTCCCGAGTAGCCAGGATGACAAGCACCTGCCCCACCAGGCCCAGATTCCTTCATTCTTTATCAAGACCTTCTTTTCCCAGCTTGAAGGTGACTGCAGGCTGTAAGTTTTCTTATACCTTCTTTCAACCACGGCCCATCACAGGAGGTGAGGGGGGCAAGGTTTCCTTTGGAATCGTGACAGTGCTAGAATGCTCTCAGAAGTTTGATTGTGAGTGTTGGATCAGAACTGAGTCCATATGAGATAGAAAGTTCTTGTGTAAGTACCCCATTGTAGTTACTTTTCTGTTGTTGTGATGAGACAACCATGGCCAAGGCAACTTATGGAGGACAGACTTTATTGGGGCTTTCAGAGGGTGGTTCCATGACCATTATGGCAGGGAGCACAGCAAGCAGGCAGGCATGGTGCTGGAGCAGTTGCTGAGAGTTTGCATCTGGAGACACAAGTATCTACACACACACACACACACACACACACACACACACACACACGAGAGAGAGAGAGAGAGAGAGAGAGAGAGAGAGAGAGAGAGAGAGAGAGAGAGAGAGAGAACTCACTGGGAATGGCTTGGGTTTTTAAACTTTAAAGCCCACTCCCAAGAAGTGACACACCTCCTCTAACAAGGTCACTTCTAATCTTCCTCAAACAGTTCCACCAACTGGGGACCAAGCATTCAAACCTATGGGGATCGTTATCATTCAGACCAACACATATCCTCACCTCTCACTCACCTCCCATCTCTAGTGAGCTTCCAAAAGCCTCTCTGCATATGCTCCATTGACCAACTACTCAGTAATAGGTGCGGGACTGCTCCATCCATCATTGTCTCGACACAAGCTTTTTCCTCTGCTGAGCAGCCCTACCATTCCCTCCAGTCTTTATTAAATTTATCTTTCTATCTGAAACTTGAAGGCTGGGGAAAAAGTTCCTTGAGTAAAAAGCACCTGCTATGCAAGAATAAGGGCTGAGATCGAGTCCCCAGAACCTGTGTGAAAGCTGGATCAGAAGTGCCAGTGTCAGCAACCCCAGAATTCCTACATGGAAATGAAATGGGAGGGGGAAGCTCTTGGTCCATCTAGCCTGGGTACAACAAAGAGGACTTATCTAAATAAAGGTACAAGCTGAGAACTGACATCGGGAACTGTCCTCCATTCTGAAATGCTCAGAGCAACCCAAGCATGCTTGCATTCACACACATACACACATGCATGTCTGAACACACACATACACTAATAACAACTTTAAAAATATGTCTGGTGGCTCCTCCTCTTGTGGTACTGCCCTGTCTCTCATTCTTAGTGATGCAGTCTTCATTTCTGTTCCCAAGGACCTTCTGCAGAAGTACACCTGTAGAGATTATAGTTTCTGTCACTTGCCACCAAATGGTGGTTCTGGGTGGGTAATACATCATTTCAGTATCTTCAGCCTATTTTTTTTTCAGAAAGGTACACAGTACTTTTTGAAGTAAATAAATAGATCAGTGAGAACCATATGTGCATTAAGTCTGCAACAATAAGGAGATAAGGAAATCCAGTGTTTGAATCCCTGGGAAGCAGAAGAGTACAGCCATGTGGAGGTTTGAAGGATTCATCCAAAGACTGGGAAGACATCTTGTCAGTCAAATGCTTTCCTTGAAAGTGTGAGTACTTGAGTTCAAATCCCAGCACTGGTCTAAAACAGCCGGATGCAGTGGCAGGTGCTTAGAATCAGAGGAGGAGGAGACAAGAGGCTCCTTGGGGCTCCTTGGCCAGCTAGGTTAACCTGATTGGCAGCAAAACTCCAGGCCAAGGAGAGGCACTGTCTCAACAAACTAAGGTAGATGTCACCTGAGAAACAACAATGGCTTCCATAGATATCACACGCGCGCGCGCGTGCGCGCGCGCACACACACACACACACACACACACACACACACACACACACACACACATCATGTAAAAAAATTTACCCTTTTCCCACCCATGGGTGCAAACTCCTTTCCAGTTGCTTGAGCTTTTGTGATGCACAGCTCTTGGTCTTGCCTGCTCCTTTCTAAACTCAGGTAGCTCCAGCTGCCAAGAGTAGGCAAGCACAGAAGCCGGGGACACAGGCTAACAGAACTAACTGAACAGCCACATTCCTTGGCAGCCTCCCAAAGCACATCAGGACTGTCAAAGGGATAGATGGAGGTTCTTCTGCCTACGTGCCTGCCTAGGTGTGGGGGTTCAGACCCTGGGGATGCCAGGAGGATCAGAGCTAGTAGGAGGGAGGTACTTTTGCTTGATTTTCTTCATGCACTGGCCTGAGGACAAAAGACTTCCTCACACGAGGCCTCCACCTGAGCATTTATTCTGGGCTGCAAGGAGACTTTGAAGAGTCACCCCAACAGCCATTCCTTCGGGGCACATTCCTGTGTCAGCTTGAGCTTGGACCTTGCCACAAGATAAATGTGCTCTGTTCTTTGGAAGAAAGTCCTTTTAGGCACGGCATCCAACCCTGTGGGCTTGAAACCTGGAAAAGAGCCTATAGAAGGGAGTGGTGTGGAGGAGGAGCCTCACCTGCTCACTAGGTGATAACAGACAGGGAACCAGAGCCCCTCAGAGCACATAAGCCCAGTATCCTGCTAAAGACCTGCTGTGTGTTGTTGTAAGGCTACCAGGAACCAGACTCTCACCATTGCCTCCTGTACCTATGCCAAATGCAGTAAAGGCACAGCTACCATGTCCTGGGCACTGTCACATGCATGCCTCATCTTGACTTCACAGCAACCCCACCATGTATGTACTGTCATGCCAGAACTGTCAGTTCAAAGGGAGATGTGAGGGGCAGTGAACAACAGCCCTTTCTCTGCTGTCACTCTGTGAATGGATTCCTGAGCCTGACGTCATTCACAACTGCACTATTCAAACTCTGTACCTTTTAATAATATGACACTTGAGCTGGCCTAGGTGTTCTGCTAGGAGACCCAGGTGACCAGGGAGCCCCAACTCAAGCCAAGTCAGTCAAAACTTGCAGTTTTCAGGTCCAAGACAATAAATCCTTATGTATTGTGCCAAAATAGTAATAGTAATGATGATTCAGTGTGTGAACTTCGCATGTTGCTCCAAATGCAAAGAAATTTTAAGTTATACACACACATATACTGTGTGTGTGTGTGTGTGTGTGTGTGTGTGTGTGTGTGTCTGTGCGTGCACACAGGTGCCACAGTGTGAGTGTGGAGTTAGCGACTACGTTGGCTGTTCTGATTTGCATCCCCACTCTCTGGGACCCACACTTATATAGAGTCCCACTGTACCTCTTGCTAAGGAACTATAGTCATCTCCTGTATTTTTGGTGGGGACTTAATCTGGCTTCTTATGTGGGGAAGAAACACAGACCTATCTAGCTGCTGAACTCCATTCTGAATCCATTAAAGGAAGTTGAAGACTTTCCTGACAATAAATACCCAGAGTTCTCGGCATGAACTACCTCATGCAATTAAGGAGATAGAATCATACAAGATATTTACTACAGATTTTTTTTTGTCACACACAGACATAATGAATTAAAATCCCAAACAATAGAATAACCAGACAGATATCTATAAATCTGTTCTAGAGAAATAAAAGTACAAGCCATACAATTTAATCCTAAGTGCTTTTTTATTAACGAAATGAAGCATGCTAAAATATTCATGTACATTAAATTCCTTATAATTAAAATACCGACATATATTTAAAATAATAATATTCAAAAAATTAGAAATCTGATGGAAATTCAAAAAGATTACCTTCTTCCTGGTTTTCTTGGAGCCACTGATTTGAGTGAAAATAGAGGGGTTTTGAAAGACTGGAGCTGAGAAGATTTTTGTGAATTAGTTCAAATGCATTGAGCAAATGTGTGCCGAAGCCCCCTTGACAACCAGGAAGACAGACGGGGGAGATACTCAATGGCCACCAAAAATGTACACGGATGCTGCCTTCTCGAGGAAACACTTCCACCTATTGCAACCACCCTGAGAGTCCACTGGAGCCCACAAGGGTTAATCCATCCTGTGAGGGGCTGCCATGGTGCCATGATGAGAGCAGGCATTGTAGGTCCATAGAGGGAAAGTTGTGGCCTCCTAGCTAAAAGAATGAAATCCACTTCTGGTGGAGAATTCACATAAGAGTTCATCCAGTTGGGTGGATTTATCACCAGGCTAAAGGACCGCGCCCTCAGACATTGTGGTGATATCGTGTCCCCCAATATATTGTGCACCTTAATAAACTTATCTGGGGTCAAAGAACAGAACAGCCACAATAGTAAACGTAGAGGTTAGGCAATGGTAGCACACACCTTTAATCCTAGCATTCCAGAGGCAGAGATCCATCTGGATCTATGTGAGTTCAAAGCCACACTGGAAACAGCCAGGCATGGTGACACATGCCTCAAATCTCAGGAAGTGATGGCAGGAGGCAGAAAGGTATATAAGGCGTGAGGATCAGGAACTAGAGCCTGGTTAAGCTTTTAGGCTTTTAGCAGCAGTTCAGCTGAGATCCATTCGGACGAGGACACAGAGGGGTTTTTTTGTTGTTAGTTTTTTGTTTTTATTTTTATTTTTAATCTGAATTTATCAAATGTTAATGGACTGGACATTGTTATATATTAATGGAGTTTTTTGTCTGAATCTGTCAAATGTTAATGGACTAGACATTGTTAATGTAATTCTTGACTGTATATATTGTATTACTTATTGGATACAGTTTTTCTTATACTAGTTATAAGCTTTTTTAAATTTTAGACAAAAGGGGGGAAATGTGGTGATATTGTGTCCCCTAATATATTGTGCACCTTAATAAACTTATCTGGGGTCAGAGAAAAGAACAAGCCACAGCTACCTCATCTTGCCAATTCCTCAGCTGATCCTGTTTACTCAGACTGGAAACCTCTGTGTCCTCATCCGAATGGATCTCAGCTGAACTGCTGCTAAAAGCCTAAAAGCTTAACCAGGCTCTAGTTTCTGGTCCTTATGCCTTATATACCTTTCTGCCTCCTGCCATCACTTCCTGAGATTAGAGGCATGTGTCACCATGCCTGGCTGTTTCCAATGTGGCTTTGAACTCACAGAGATCCAGATGGATCTCTGCCTCTGGAATGCTAGGATTAAAGGCATGTGTGCTACCATTGCCTAACCTCTATGCTTAATATTGTGGCTGTTCTGTTCTTTGACCCCAGATAAGTTTATTAAGGTGCACAATATATTGGGGACACAATATTACCACATTTCCCCCTTTTTGTCTAAAATTTAAAGAAGTTTATAACTAGTATAAGAAAAACTATATCCAATAAGTATATACAATATATACAGCCAAGAATTACATTAACAATGTCTAGTCCATTAACATTTGACAGATTTAGACAAAAAACTCCATTAATATATAACAATGCCCAGTCCATTAACATTTGATAGATTCAGCTAAAAATTTTTCATTACTTATTCTATTTAAAACAAGTAGTTCCTTTTTAAAAGTATATTCAATAATCTTCCTTTTTATCTTATCAAGACACTGTGCTGGAGAGATAGAAGGAACAGTCAAGGGGTGGAGAACCTCCACTTCTCCACATCTCCACCCTCCGCACAGTTGCTTATGGAGACACACAGCCATGGAGCTGCACCATATGACAACTTACTCCACAAAGCATGACTTCCCCTTTCCCATGTCCACTCTCTTTCTTAGGCCCTGACACTTAGCCTTCCTTATTCACTGTCTGAAACCCTTCCCATCCCCTGCCACCACGAGGCTGCTTGTCTGGCCATGGAACTGACTTCCATGACTGACTTCCATTGCTGAGCCTGCGGGCTTCATTCAAATGGCATGGCTTCCCCCATCTTCTCCTCCTCTCCCTCCCGTGGGCAGCTTCCTGACAAGAATTACATCTTCCCAGCCATGTGGTTTATTTTTTAACTCTGATAAAATTATCCACATGCTTTCTTTTGAGTCTGTCCATAAATTCTTTTTATCAATGAGTTTAAGAACCATGAGAGGAACCTCAGTTTCCCTAGTAACACGTGGCACTTCAGGTAGGACTCCAAAATTACTATAGGTCTGATAGAATGAGCTGGAGTTAATCAGTTGAAGAGGCAGAGATGAAGGACCACCTTGACAACAAAGCTTCATGCATGGAGGAGCCCAAGAAGGCTGCTGGGTGAGAGAAAGCTGTGTACATTTGCATTATAAGAACAAAAGCCTAGAATCTTAAAGTGGGGCCTCATGATTCTGAATTCTGTGACCTTTGCACCCTAGCTCCTAGGACCAAAAAAAATCCAGGAAGGATTCCCTCCCCTTGTTGGAAGAGTGCATTCTTTTGGTTCTTGACAACTTAGTATGAGTCCACATGGAAAGACATTATCTCAGATCAATACAAGATGGGCTGAAGGGTGAAGTGGCTGACTAATCTGGCCTGAAGTTGGTCATGGTTAATAGACTCTAAGATTAACCAGGTTTGCAATAGGAACCATTGTAGGTACACACTTCCCAAACCAGTAAAGTCTAACTAAACCCCAGTTTATCACTACAGTGAGGAGAAATAAAAATGTGCCTAGTAAAGGGAGCCATGGATATGTGCGTAGTGAATCTTTAAACCCTTGAACTGAACACCCACACTATTTGTGCTCTGTCCATCACAAGTGGCTCAGGCAGTTTCCAATGTAGAAATGCAAGTAGGCACACCACCCTCTCTATGCAACATGTCATGGTAGCTGTCCCAGGAGCCCCTCCCCCTCTCAGCTCCAGAGACAAAAGCCAGCTACACATCTTGTCTCAGTTTAATATTTAAGATACAGGATGTGATAGGAACAGTGTTGAGAGGCACAGAACAAGTGTCTGTGGGCTGTGGGGAAACACTCAGGGGTGTGATCTAAACACAGATAGCAGGCTGTCCGCCTTTGTTTTCTGCTGCTGTGATAAACACCAAGGCCAAAAGCAACTTGCAGCAGAAACAGGTTGTCTGGCTTATGTGTCCCTATCATATTCCATCCCTGATGGAAGTCAGGGCAGGAACTGGAGCAGGAACCTGGAGGCAGGAACTGAAGCAGAGGCCATGGAGGAGCACTGCTTCCTGGTTTCCTCCACAACAGCTTTCTCAGCCTGCCTGCTTCTTATAGAATCTAGAACTACCTGCCTTGGTACCATGCTCTGTGAACTGGGCATCAGTCACCAATCAAGGAAATTTCCTACAGATATACCTACAGGCCACTTTGATAGAGGTATTTTCTCAGTAGAGGTTCCTTCTTCTCAGATGGCCTGAGCTTGTGCCAAGTAGATAAAAAACTAACCAGCACACAGGCCATTCTAGAAAACGAATACAGATAGCATCTTTGGGTAAAACTAGAGTCATCTTGACCCTGAGCAAGTTATAATGACTCACAAAAACCTAAGAAGCAGCTGGAGATCCCCCAAGCCACTAGGTCTTGTAAATAGTACAGGAGGCCACTAAAGGAGTTCATTGTAAGCAGCGGTCATTTCTTACTCTCGTTTTGGGTTTTAAGGAAGGCAGCAAAAGATTTACATTATTTTTCCTTGTGATAAGATGCATCTCTATTTAGTGACTTGGTCCAAAAGGCTAGCCGAGAGGGTGCTGGTTGACTAGGTCTTGGGGAGGGGGACATATCTGACTCCCTTGGGTCAGTTAATTCATCATCTAGTGGAAGCAGCAAACATACACTCTGTCTGATTTTATTCACAAATTGCAAGACATCCTATAAAACCCCTTTTAACATATATTATTGAAAATATCTATTATGGCCTCCCAACTTAGTGAATTTGATTAAATCTCCAAGACAGAAAATAAAGCATTGTAACATACGCACCCATCTGGCGAAGGTCTTATTATCACACGCCTTATTATGTTAAAAATGAATGGTCCTGGAAAATAATTTAGTGAGAGATGAACTTAGAGGAACTAAAAGCGCTGAGCGCTGAGCAAATTACCAAGTGAAATTGCTTTGCTATGAAACTTTGGGTTCATTGTTAGAGAGGTTTAGTCTGCTCGAAATGTTTGCTTCAAGAGAATGCTTGTGTTCAGAGCGAAATTCAATTTCCATAGCATGGGGCTGGACAGCCTCCACGAGGCTATCATGTGTTGGCTGGGAGAGGGGCCGGCTCAAGAAAAGGGTCCCTTCTGCAATGTCACAGCTCTGCCTCTTGATCTAGCAAACCAGGAAGCAGGCACACATATGGACTGAGAGGTTGTGTGATGCACACTGCAGACCTGGAGGGGATCTATTGTCATTCATGTAGAGGGAGTTTTTGTCTTTCCTGGTGAAGGAACAGTAGGCCCACAGAACTCTGTGCCTTTCTCTGTGGCCTGAGATTACCCAGGGCCTCAGGAGCCAAGTCTGCTGTGTGTGGAGAGAAGAAATCAAGGCAGGCAGGTAATGCACCAAAGGGAGACATAGAACAGTGGTTCTCAACCTTCCAGATGCCGCAGCCCTTTAATACAGTTCCTCATGCTGTGGTGAGCCCCAACCCTAAGTTATTTTCGTTGCTACTTCATAACTGTAATTTTGCTACTGTTATGAGTCATAATGTAAATATCTGTGTTTTCCAGTGGTCTTGGGTGACCCCTGTGAAAGGGCTGTTCAACTTCCCGAATGGGTCACACGTTAGACACAGGTTGAAAACTGCTGACTTAGAGCTTCCCGCAGATCCCCTCCAGCCTTCTGCTTCGCAGTTCAGGCCAGAGCCCAGCAACTTCACCTCCACACAAGGGACTGTGGGCTCAGGCCAGCATGTTGACTAGTCCAGCTTCCATGCTGTGGAGGAGGGGCTAACTCAAGAAATATAGGCTACTAAGCTATGTGTGACAGGACCACATCTTGATCCAGGGTCTTTGGACTTACTCATTTCCAGGGCTCACACTCACGAACCCCCGTGGACGTAAACACACATGGACGAGTGCTTCATTTTGATTGGGTTTTAGAGTGTGTGTGCCACTCTGTACCTCAGACAGGTGAGGAGGCCTCCATGTTTTGGACCTAGATGGATTAGTCTAGGTTGAAAAGGCCAACAAGCTTGCAAGCGGAGCCACAGCCTCACTCCTCAGACTGTGGTGGACCCCAGAACACTATGGAGGAGTCAGGCGATTTGATCCCACAGTTGAATGAGACAGCTAGTAGACTTGACCGTCGCATACCTTGGGAGAGGTTTTGATTAGACTGCGCCCTCTGACTCGTGCATTGAACACTTGGTCCTCAGCTGAGGACTATTTTGGAATGTTCTGGAAACTTTAGGAGAACAAGTGAGTCCCGGGGGACTTGTCTTTTGATGTTGCTATCTAATCCCTGGTGCCTTCCTCTGTTTCTGCTTCTTTTCCACCCCAAGGTGAGTGTTGGGCTAAAAGGCCTTAGGCACAGGCAAAGACAGTAAGAAGGCTTCCAGTTGACTGAAGAAAGGATAGACAGGGCTGCAGGAAAGCCATACTTAATAGGCTCAGGCCAGAGCCCAGTGTCTATGAAGCTTATGGAAGAGTCATTATACTTTTCCTAGTAAACTTCTCAACTTTTCAGGTAGCTATGCCTTTACATGAAGCCCTGCATCTGACTGTAACAGACAAAGTTGTGGATAAAGGTGGCTTCTAAGAAAACCTCTGTCAATTCCAGGAAGGTAGGCCTCCCAGGAGGTAGGGATGGAGGGAAGGGCATGCTCACCCTCTATTCTGGACTTGCTTTTTCTGCTTTTTGCTTTCTCACCTACTAAAAACAAACACTGACTCCGGCTTGCTTTACCGGTGACCCTGTGTGAATTCTTCTCTCTGGGGCATGAGAGCTCAGATTGTGGCTACAGTCGGCATTTGAAGAACTCCTGCACCCCCAGGAGTGAAGGAGTAAAGTGTCTCTTTCTCCAGCAGCTCCTACCACTAGCTATGACATACCGAAGTGCATGGGGCCACACAACCGGAAGTGCATGGGGGCACACAACAGGAAGTGCATGGGGCCACACAACCCAGGCTCACTCCCCTGAAAACACAAGCCAAAGGAATGATTCTTTTCCCATTGAAGTTGTTCCTGTCTGTTCCTGCAGTGTTTTGGCCACAGTGAGGAGAAAACTGTTGGGTATAGGATTCAGAGGGGTTTAACCAGCTGTATTTCTTCACTGGGGCTCACGTCTAGGCCAAGAAGCTGGAGACTTCAAATGGCCTTGCATCTTGAGGTGTTCACAGGCTACCTGCACACCATTGTCCTACACATCTGTCAAGTTTGAACTGGGGGTACCTTTTAGCGATTTCTCTGAAGCACGGTGTCAGGGGTCTGTGATGTCATACATTACATTGCCCTAGCCCTTAGCCTCACTTGGCATCATCCCACATCAAAACACACAGTTCTTGGTTGTGTCATACGGCTCATGTCTCAGATACCCCTGAGTGCCTCCAGGCAGGGCTCCACCATCTCCAGCGCTCCCTCCAGCGCCAAGACCCTGGCCTCCACCCATGTTTGTTGAGAGAAGGAAGGAAAACCATGAGGCCTCCCCATTTTGGTCTCTGTAAATATTGACACGCTTGCTTTCTCTCCTCACAGTCTGGTGTCACAATGTCTGCTGTTGATGTATAAATGTGTGCAGAGCTGGCGAAGGTTCATTTGCTGCTATTGTGTAGAATGTGTGTGTATGTTTCCCTCTTTAGCTGCATAAAAAGCAAGCGTCTCCATAAATCTCCATACTGATCATATGCAAAAGAAAGAAAGAAAAAAAAAAAAAAACCTCAATGACTGTCCAAATTCTGAAGTGAGCGGGTACAGGCAATTGTGGTATGGAAGGAACTGAAGAGGTGGGCCAGCCTCTGCAGCTAACTGAAGGTGTAACTCTTTGGGGACCCCCAGTATCCTTTATCCCAGCCTCTGGTATGCCTTTAGGGGCTCTCAGGACAATTCATTTAATTTATCACTGAGGTTTCATACTTAGAATGAGATAAAAAACTGGGACCAGCCATGCTTGTGGCAAGGAGGAATAATTAACAGATTCAAGTCCTGTGATTTCATGTCAGGGCCAACTCTCATTGTGGACCACAGGCTGGCTTTGTGCTGTTCATCTCCCTGTGTCAGGCTTCTGGGGGATGGAATGGTAGATGTCCACTGGCTCATCTAAAAGGTCCAGAGATCCTGTAAAGCTATAAGGTGCATGAAGGATGACTGATGCAAGGTGACTTTCCCAAAATCTAAGAAAGTGGAGCTTGTACTCACACTTGGAAGGGACTAGGAAAACAAGAAGACACTGGAGTTTGATGACGTCTTTCCTCATTTCACTCTGTTTCCTCTTTCTTTCTCACACATAGGGTATATTGTTTGTAGGCTTCTTGTGTTATGAACCATGAAATCCTATTTTCCTACTTCAATTGTTCCTATTAGGGGTTGAGGGGTTTCAACCAACCAATTAGAAAGTTCTGGAAGAGTCTGGGTTACAATACAGGTTACAATGCAGGTCAAGAAGCCACAGAAATCAAACAGCCCTGCAGCTTGAAATGTGCACTTCTCACAGTACTGCAGGCTGCACTGTGTAGCTCCAAAACATATGCGCATGTCTTGAACTTCAGTATCTGTGAATGTGACCTTATTCATAAATAGATCTTGTGGCTATAATTAAGGTAAATATCCTCAGATCCCTTATGACCAACGACAACTGTCCTTAAAAGAGATAGAGACATTGGAAGCTGTTAGAGACAGAGATACAGAAGGACATTTGACAATGAAAGCAAAATTCAGAGTAATAAGTTTACATGCTGGGAATGCCAAGGGCCTTCTGCAGCCAACAGAATCTAGAAAAGAGGCTGGCACAGACAGAGTCAGGTCCTCATAAGGGACTGAGGGAGGCCATTCCAGGTCTTTCTTGTGACTTCTGATAGCTGTGGCCATTCTTGGGCTTGTAAATGACCTTCTCTCTGTACAGTACAGGACTCCCCTCTGAGCAGGCCACTTTTGTGCCCAGACTCCTCTTTCTCAGAAGGGTACAGTCCCGTTTGGTTAGAACCCACTATAATCACCTCATTTTACCATCTTCTGAAATCTTCCCTTCAAGTAAGGTTATGTGTGTGTGTGTCTGGGGGTCATGACTTCAATGTCTTCTGGGAAGATGCTACTCAACACAGTAGGAGGCACATATAGCTTCTCTTCCCACTACAGCCTTCACAAAGACTCGGCTTCACTGTACCTCTGTGCTGTGGGATGTCTTTCTGTGCTGTGATGTCATATGCTGTGAATATGTGCTGCTCTGATTGGTTAATAAATAAAGCCGTTTGGCCTATGGCAATCAGGTTATAGCCAGGTGAGAAACTGAAGAGAGAGACAGGAAGGAAAAGACACAGGGGAGACAGACATTAGCACCACAAGGAAAAGAAAGATGTAAAAATACCAACAAGCCACGGCCACGTGGCAACTTACAGATGAATAGAAATGGGCCAAGTTATAAGAGCTAGCTAGCAAGAAGCCTGCCATAGACTATACAGTTTGTAAATAGTATTAAGCTTCTGAGTGATTATTTGTAAGTGGGCCATGGGACTATGGGGGCCTGGTGGGACACAGGAAAACTTCCAATTACAGCCCTGGATTTAAGTGATCTTGGCTTCCAGAACAAAAAAGAGTAAAATATGATTTTAAGATCTGCATGGTAAATTATTTCATGGAAGGGGAAACCTACACCTTGTCAAGGGTAGGCAGTGCTAGTGTGTGTCTGTCCTTCCTCTCACTGATCGAGCAGTCAGTCACCACTTTAACAGGCCAACAATACATCTTGAAATTGAATTTACTTAATTTTAGTGCAAGTTATGCAGAAATGAACATTTTGTTATACAATGGCTACTTATGGTTATTATAGATGCAGCATTCCTTGTTACAATGATAGATTTAACAATAGATTTTTTTTTTAACATTAAAAAGAACTACAAATGCCAGCCCCAGTGGCTCATGGGGCAATGAGCAGAATGCAGGAAGACTCTGTTCCAAAAATTAAAAAAAAAAAATGAAAAAGATAATAGATCTCTAACCAAACGGGCATTTTCCTTGTCTATGAAGGCAATATTGTCATCACCATGCAGCGTTCGGGGTGGCATTGCTATTTTGGGCTGCTGTCCCTGCAGGCTTCTTGATTGTAACATCTTGTTGACAAGAGGCAGCCAAGTTCAACACACTATATCCCAAACCAGGAGCAAAGGTTGACAGTGCTGTGGAGGCTTTCCTTCTGTGCCCTTTTCTGATAAGGAAAGAGGTATTTCCTAAGGTCTCTGGTGGACTTTCCACACATTTCATAGATGAGAACCCAGTATCAAGGTCACCACTATCTGCTAGACTAGGAAAGCGAACCTCCCATGTTCTAAGTCTGTAGTCTTGGGTTACAGGTGAGGGGGAAAACAATAAAATGTACTGAGCAGCGAATCAACTACACCTATCAGTCATTCTACCAGGCTGTGCTGGCTAGGTTTTGTCAACCTAACACAAACCTAGAGAGATCTGAGAAGAGGGAATATTAATTGAGGCAAGGCTTCCATAAGACTGGCCTGTAGGCAAGTCTGTGAGGCATTTTCATGATCGATGATTGCTGTAGGAGGGCCCAGCCCACTATGCTTATACATCCATGGCAGGAGGTCCTGAGGTATATAAGAAAGCCTGCAGAGCCAGCCATAAGGAGCAAGCTAGTAAGCACTGTTCCTCCATGGTCTCTGCTTTAGTTACCACCTCCAATTTTCTTCCTTGAGTTATGGACTAAAAGACTCAAAATGAATTAAAGATTTTCCTTTCCAAGTTGTTTTTGGTCATGGTGTTTTATCACAGCAATAGACAATAAACTGAGACACAGGCCATTTAGAGATATTTATCCAGTTATGGTCATGGTCATAAGCTATCATTTTCTGTTGTTGTTTGAATTAGGAAGGTCCCCCATAGTCTTGGTCATTTGTACACTTGGTCTTCAGTTTTTGACACTGTCTGGTAAGGCTTAGGAGCTATAGTCTTGTTGGAAGAAGTGTGTCCTTGGAGGCAGGCTTTGAAAGTTTAAGGATTCACACCATTTGGTAGTCTGTTCTCTCTGCTTCCTGCTTGCAGTATGGGATGTGAGCCCTCAGCCTCCCGTTCCTGCCACCATGCCTGCCTCTGCTTTGCCTTCATGGACTCTAAGTAACCCTATGGAACTGTAAACCCAAACAAACCCTTTCTTTCATAAGTTGCTTTGCTCATGGTATTTAATCAGAGCAATAGAAAGTAACCAACATATCTTCAAACCTTAGTACAAGACAAAATTTCCTGGAGAACTTGCTGGAACTAGATTAGGTTTGCCTGTGGGCATGTCCGTGAGTTGTCTTGATTATCTTAATTGAGGTTGGAAGACCTGTCCACCATGGGTAACACCATTCCCTGGGCAGGGAATTCTGGATTGTATAGAATAGAGAGGGAAGAGTGGTAAGCCCAGATGCATTAATTATTAATTAATTAAATTAATTAATTAATGTCTCTCTCCTGACTGTGGATGTGATGTGACTCACTGCTTCAAGTTCCTGCCTTGATTTCCTTGCAATGATCTTGAAAGCCAAATCAGCCCTATCCCCGAGACTGCTTTGGTCAGGGCATTTTATCACAGTAACAGGAAACAAAAGTAAGACAGCAGAGATGGAGAAGCCACATGGTCCTTACAAGTATGCATTGTCATCGTGGGTGTCACCAGCCAACAGAAGACTGTAAGACAGAGTGCTACGTTAACAGGATCATCTTTTGATGCTCTTATGAAAAATAATGTAGAGGGAGGGCAAAGAGGGATTTTCAGAAATCTTTTCCTTAGCTACAATGTTGTCCATTGGTCTGTAGTTGGAAGGCTTCAACCCAAGAGTGTGGACCTGTGTGGTTGTTCCTCTGTAGCTGCGGCTATCTGACCCCAGTGGTGGTCCCTTATTGCTCCTGGAGGGCTTTGCTCAAGCCTTCCCTGAGCTGGGTTCATTCCTACTTCTTCCTTTACTTCCTCTTCTGCCGTTCATTGTTTTGTCCACTTAGCAAACCTCTCTGCATTAGCAAGTGCCTTTTGAGCATACCTGCCGGGTCAACCCCTGCCCGGGGAAAATCCCGTGCTGCTGTGTTTGCCTTGTGAATGGAATCTTGCAGTTCTCACTTGAAGATGAAGGAATCAAGGCTGAGTGATCAGCCCCAGCATGTTCACCAACAGGAGAATGACCGAAAAGAATTGTGTGGACAATGAGCTATCCTTTTTACCTTGAAAATGAATTAGATCACCCTTCGGCTTGACATACCTCGAAGGACCTGAATGGAAAGACACTTCATTCTCGAACTCAGAAGCAAGAAAAGACTTGTTCCCTTTGCTCACAGAATGCCTGTTGGCTTTTGCAAATCAAAGTAGGAATTGTTTAATGGATTTGGCTTTGAGTGCTAGCATCTTAAGAGAAGGAGGGGCGAGGCAAGGAGAAAGGGAATCACAAACACACTAAGTTTAGTCACTGTCTCTTGTCTCTGGAGTGTATGTGAGGGATTCCAGAGATGTGCATCCTTGTCTGATTTCAAATGCAACACAAGGAAATCATTCTTCTTTTAGGGACCTTTGACTCTTCCTACAGCTCCAGGTAGGGTGGTGTCCTATGTAACAAGGACAAAGTTGACTTGCTGTGGCCCAGTTCAGAGCCCAACGCCAGTCCTCAACATTCCAGAAGAATTAAGTAATTACAGGGGTGGGGCACCGCTGTCACAAACAATACCCAATGCAGTACATTAGAAAGCAGAGGACTCCTAATGGCATCAGATCAGGGTGCAGGAAGGACACCCAGACAGCATCAGACACAGATGCCACACTAGGGTGGGCTGCTCTGTGGGGGGCTTCCTGGAGCAGAGACAGCCTGGAAATCCCCAGGCTTCTATCATGCAGGGATGGTCCTTTCACCCTCTTTCATCAGCCTCTGCATGCTTGCACTTGACCAGAGTTTAAGCTGAGAACTGGGGCCCGAGCCAAGTCAGAGAGGAGGAGAGAGAGACACAGCCCGTGAACACCATGAAGACCAGGCTGGCTTGGGTCAGGGTTGGAGGGTAAAGCTGTGCCCATGAGACAGCTCATCTACTTATTTATTCATTATTAGCCAAGTCCTAAGTCTGAAGCTATCCCTATCCTCCAGCACTTCTGCTACTGGTCCTTTTAGAGCTTGGAAGAAAAATTCTGTGTGTGTGTGTGTGTGTGTGTGTGTGTGAGAGAGAGAGAGAGAGAGAGAGAGAGAGAGAGAGAGAGAGAGAGAGGATGCAGAGGCTCTGGAGGCCAGAAGAGGCTGTTGCATCCCCTGCATCCCCTGGAAGTAGAGCTACAGAGTGATGCAAGCTGCCCTGTGGGTGCTGAGCGTTAAACCCAAGTCCTTTGGAAGCACAGCAAGTGCTCTGAACTGCTGATCCACGACTTCAGCCCTTCCTGGAACTTCTGGCCACCCAACTCTAGCACACTTATAATTGTCTGTTTGTTTGTGTTAACCCATGGAGAGTTTGGAGGAAACCTTTCTTGCTCCCATAATGTGGCCCAGAGTGGGGATCAGAGTTAGAGGTAATTAAGATAATTATAGGTCAAGAGAGGTTGTGCAAGGGCCAGCATGGTGGCTCAGAGAATACAGGTACTTGAGGTCAAGTCTGAGGATCAGAGTTTGAACAGGAGGTCCCACACGATGGAGGAAGAGAATTGAATCCCACAAGTTGTGCTCTGTGCACTATGGCACACGTGTGTCCCCACACAGACACGTATAATAAATAAATGAATGAAATGTCAGAGAAGAAGTGAACGTGAAACCCCTAGACTATCAATGTAGATGTTCCCACCACTGTGGGAGCCTCAGTCATTCTCATTATCTGATGCTTCTGATAGTGCCACAATGGAGCTATGGCCGTCCCTACCTTCATTACCACCACCCCGTCACTGCTGTCACCTCTGCTGTTTCCCTTGTGACCACATCTACTACACTTTCTGGGTAAGTGACATGGCACATGGCTGACATCCTGGGCTCCGTTTCCACAGCACCCTGTCTCGAAGATGAGGACTGGGAGGTTAAATAACGAATGACTTCACTGGTTAATGCTGACGTAGGGGACTCCAAAGCAGCTGCTCATGTTGGACATCGTTAGATTGAAAACACAAAACCTGAAACACTGTAAGACCCGAGCTTTTTTAATTTTATTTTTTTTGGCACCTCTATCCTGCAGCAGATAGAAAGTTCAACATGTGACTTCTCCTGGCAGCTTGCAGTTACAATGTCAATTCACTAAACAAGATGTGCAGAGGCCCCTTAGGCTAAGTGCTTAAAGTATCCTGAAGCATAATGGATACTGAGTTGAAACATGGGTCCCGCCTCCAACATAGTCCATTGTGTATTCAAATATTCTCAATTCCTAAATCATTCCTAACAAGAAACTCTTCTGGGATTCAACTAGTTTAGGAAAGGCATAGGACGTCTATACTCGATGTTAGATACTGTGTCTTAGTGACATCACTCTATTGCCTTTTCATTTGACTATGTTGTCAGGTGACTAAAATAGCAAAGAACAGGAGGATCCAGCTTGGCTTGAAAATCACCTATGAATTCTGTGAAATTATTCATGAAATTAATTAGGGAAATTATGCATAAGGTAGAGCCCTATGCTAGGCACTAGGCTGGGACCAGGATGATGAAGGTCTCTTTTTCTTCACTGGAAATGAGGTCCTAAAAGTTGGGTCCTCAGCCTTGCCTCAGACTGTACAGGTAGAGACACAGCAAGGAGGTAGGTGGCAAGCCTAGTCTTGAGTCTAGACTTGTACCCTACAGACCTATGGCAAATAAACATCTGTTACTCAGGCCTTCCAATCACGGCGCTTCACTACGGCTGTGGATTAGACATGGACACCACCCAAGTGAGGGAAAGAGAAGTATCCTAGAAGCCTTTCAAGACAAGTTGGGGAATTAATATGAGCTGAACTGTGTCCACATGGCTTTGCAGAAGAGTTCCACACACCATCTCTTCCTGTACACCATCTTACCATCCTGTTAGCTGTCCTCTCATTTTGTAAGCAAGCTACCATTAACACGGGTGCCCAAGACAGGGCTAGCAAGAACATGAGCTGGGAAGCTGGGACTTCCCTAGGGCAGGCAGTGGGTGTCTCAACCATCCTGCCCATCTTAACTTTCCATCAAGCCCAGCCTCCTCAGTGGTAACCTGGGATACTTCTTTCAATTGGGCAGAGCTGTGTCCTGTTTGGTTTTGTGCTTTGGAAAGAGCTGGCTTTATCCTCTATAGCCAAGTGTGAGTTCCATCTGGACAGAGGTCATAAGCATGAGGTCATCTAAAGCCACTTTGATTCTGCCAGAGGACCAAGCACAGGGGTTGGATGTGCAAGAGGAGTTGACTGAGACGCTGGCCAGCAGCAAACCTGGAGCTGAACTCATGTTGAAGGAGATGCCCAGGGTTGAGGGTTCCTGCCCCCTTAGCCTTTCTATGCAGGCCTGCTTAGCCAGGCAGCCTCCTTCCATTCTCCCTGTGGTTCTCAGCTGGGCTTACTTCCTCCCCTGTGTACAGGCCAGGCTCTGCCCTACTAACACATCCTAACACAGGGAGGGGGTGATAGCATGGCCCAAGGGTGCTCATGCTTTATTTTAACTGGCCTGTGATATGATGGCTAAGACACAGCAGGGTCTAGATAAATCTTTTTTGACCTGATAGACAAATTCTTAAAAACTGTTCTCCAAGATGTGACCTATCAGTGTCATCTAGCACAGGCTTAGGATTGTTCTCCAAGCAAAGTGAAATACCACATTTGCTTGTGTAATATTATTGGAGAAATGTTTTAGGCATAAGCAAGAACTGGTTTACATCCTCTATTTAAATGCCATGGGTGTCAAACAAATCTATGTAACCACCTCACATTAATCGCTCTTTGAATTACTTATTTATAATTAAGAGCTTGATTATTAAATGAGAGAAATCTATTCAGGACACGCTAATAATATGTAACTGCATGCTGTGCCAGTGCTCAGGAACTGGTCAGGAAGAAGGCTTTGCCCCATGCAAATGATCCTACATCCCAAGCTGGGAGTTGATCAGCTTCCTGCAGACATGGCACAGTATAGGTATCTTGTATACAGCGATGAGATATGAGCTACTGGAGGGTCTTGGAGCCAACAAAGCTTTTTGGCTTCATATTTCCTGAAATAATTTTGAGATGAAACACTTGGTCTATCTAACATCTTGCTGTGAGAGGAAGGGTCAGGCACAGGAGCTGGGACACGTTGAATGCCAGGTTCTGTCCAGATGCAGTGAGTCAGGACATAGACTTTAGAAATCTGATTGCCCCAAATGTGCAAGAAGGTGCCAGGGGCTGTGTGCACGTGTGTGTCAGAGGCTTGACTTGCTGTAACAAAATGCCTGAGAAAACAAGGTTTCTTTTGACTTGTAGTTCGAAGGTACAGTCCCTCATGTTGGGGGAGAAGGCGTGGCTTCTGGGGTGTGAGGCAACTTGGCACAGCCAGGAAGCAGAGAGAGTTGGGTGCTTGTGCTCAGCTGACCCCCTTTTTATTCATTCTGGGGCATCAGCCCATGGGAAGGCAAGATCCACATTCAGGATGTGTCTTCTCATTTCAGTTAAATCTCTCTGGGAATACCCTCCTGGACAGCCCCAGACGGTGCTTAACCACGGTGATTGTAGACCCAGTCAAGTTTACAACAGAGGTGAGCCATTGTAATATGTCATTCAGGTTCAGAGGGGTGAGGGCTTATTAACCACCCTCAGAAGATACAGGTCTCATACTTCCTTCCAGTGCCTTGGTTCTACTTGTCCACTTGCTTCCTGCTGGAACTC
The DNA here is from genome assembly GCF_903995425.1 of Onychomys torridus. Taxonomy (NCBI): domain Eukaryota; kingdom Metazoa; phylum Chordata; class Mammalia; order Rodentia; family Cricetidae; genus Onychomys; species Onychomys torridus. The sequence continues at coordinate 74,466,462 of NC_050456.1, read as the reverse complement.
TGACAATTGTGCACCCCTGGGAGTCTACTTGTTTCAGGCCTCCACTGACAATGGGAAACTGATACAGATAACTAGTGTGTACCTCAAGTCTGCGTACAAAGGAAACTGTCCCAGGTAGATTCTGGGACATTCTTTCTTCCTTAAGTATTTTTTATTGTATTAAGTTTGATATTCATTTATCTGGTTCAGTATTTTATGCTATAAAGTACCATTTTTATTTTGCTGTTCTCACATTCATGGCCTTTAAAGTTGTCTCCAGTTCCCCGATCCTGGAAACTGTGACATCATGACACACCCTGCATGGCTTTACAAGTGTGTGTGTTAGAGTTGCCCTGGGGAAACCTCCTGCTTGGTCTGGGGAGGGGGGTAGTTGAGATCTACTGGACTCTCCCACAAAATGCTAAACTGTGTTTTGTGACACCTGCAAAACAATGCCCTTTCCTTTTTGTCATGGTAGAGTTTAACACTTGGAATTACCAAGCAATTTAGTCTTTCCCGGTGTGTCTCCTGATAAGTGGCATCATATTCTTGCATCTTTCTGTGAGCTTATGGACCATTTGGATTTCTCTTCTTGTAAACTTCACCCGTTTTAGATAAACTTCATGTGTTTTGACTCATGGTACTTCTTCTTGCATCCTGAACACTTCCTTTCCTGGTATGAAATTATAGTCTATTCAACCCACTGAGGTTTTAATATTAGGCTTCACTTGAGGACTTCAGCATAATAAAAATTGTTAAACTTTTCTTGAATGGTGTTGTCTTATTCTGGTGGACATTTTGTGTGAAAAAAAATAGATAGATTGATAAATAAAAAAAGACTCTTAACTCCAAAGTTGGAGAAAACTCTCTTGTATCACTTTCTTGCACGTTTAAGTGTTCTTTAGTAGTGGAATAAACATTTTTTCCTTGCATTTACATGTCTGGAAGGAAGAGAACGGGACCTACAAGACGGTTCAGCTGGTAAGGGCGCTTGATGCCAAGACTGTGGACTAGAGTTTAACCTCCAGAACACACATGGGAGGAGAGACTGACTTTCTCGAGCTGTCTTCTGACCCTGGCATGCAGGACACATGTGTTCACACACACACACACACACACACACACACACACACACACACACACACACCATGTTGAAGAAGGAGTTGGATGCTAATTATGCTGTATTTTTGTCTTTGTTATGGATGCCTGGCTTCCCTAAGCCATGCACTAGGTCTTTATTGTGTCTCTGGCTGTATTAATTAGGGGTTTGGTGCTAAGTGCTGAAACCGTCTTTGTTCCTCTTTGACTTAAACATTTTTGTTTCTTTCTCACTTCAGTGAGAACAAACTGTCCCTTCTCCTCCATATCTGTCTTGCCTGGGAGGGTGGGGAAACCCACCTTATCCCATTTTGAACCCCCATCACCTTTCCATTTCATTTCTAATCAGTCAAAGTAAAGAAAAAGTGACTAGTCAGAACACTTTCGTCACTAGGTCTGCAAATGCCACAGACCATTTACCTCGTATTCCATCCTTCACTTAGAGACATGAGATGTGGAGGCATTAGCCTCCTGTGTGCCCCAGAAAGAAAGAGAGGCCCTGGGAAAGGGTGGCAGGCCTTCCCTACACCCACAGTCTCTCCTTCAAAGTAACTGGCAGAACTGGACTTTGACATGTCTTGGATTTGCTGTGTAGTCAAGGATGACCTTGAACTCCTGCTCCTTCTGCCTCCACCTCCTAGTGCTAGGACTACAGGCATGGTGGCTACCATGCCTGTTTTTGTTTGTTTATTTGTTTGTGTTTCCAGTGCTGGAGACTGATGGAATCGATGCTCCTAACTGCTGATCCACCTGCCCAGCTCCTTCAATTGGTACACTTGGGGGCGGGGGGCGGTGAATAACCCTTTCACACGGGTTGCCTAAGACCATCAGAAAACACAGATATTTACATTATGATTCATAATAGAAGCAAAGTTATAGTCATGAAATAACAACAAAAATAATTTTATGGCTGGAGGTCACCACCACGTGAGGTAAGGGTCTTAGCATTAGGAAGGTTGAGAACCATCGCCTTCATGTTTTGTAAAGAATATTCTCATAAGCCCCGGCACTGAAGCCAAGCATGGAAAACCTGTTGCCCAGAGAGTGATTGGTACCTTCAGAGGGATTACCAATTTATTAATTTGTAACTGTTACATGGTTCATTTTCTTCTCTGCCAGCCTGAGACTTCCCCAAATGTTTCTAAGAATGTAAGTTTTAAGATCAACCGGTCAGTCATCAGCCTTTTCAATCTTGAGTGTTTTAGTTGTAGGAAAGCCTGTTCTGCATTATTCAAAGCTTCATTTCCCATCTTTCTCTGTGTTCTCTCCAGTCAGTCTTTCACGTGGACTCTAGAGGTCTGGAAGTCCATCTTTTCTACTTATTTACTCATTGAAATGGCATTCTGGATATTTCTCACTCAGCCTAGACTCACAAGAACCACCTGACACTCTCCTTCTAAGCTGCTGCTCAAACCACCCAGAGAAGACATTTCTGCACTGGTCAGCTTTTTACTTATAAGAATAACTCTGGTTGGATCTTCTTGGCATTTTTGTGCCCTTGTCCTTCTCTCCATGTGTTATTTTTCCTCCAATCAGTTCTGGGGGTGCAATCTAACGTAATATCTCCTCTAGTCCCCGCCTTTGCTTCTTGACATTGGCTCCTTGTCACATGACTACAGCCTCCCTTTATCTCCTGGAGGATGTCTGCTGTGTGTCTTTATCTGTCTTCTGTTCTCAGTTGTGAAATCAAAACTCATTGTTTATCAAAAGTGAGTAAGATTTGGTGGTATTTGTTTTGTTTTAGTATAGTATGGACTGCATGATATTTAAGATAGGGAGGCCTGATATCCTGGCTAGTCAACTGGAAGATTCTTTGGGACACACAGCCATCAGTATGCAGCCAGGAAGAGACTGATAATTCTACAGTGTGAGAGTTAAGCATGCAGAAGCTACTCCCAACCACCCTACGTCCTCAAGTCTGGACTCACAGATTCTTATCTTACTTCAGCTTAGGAATCTGTTGTATCTCTTTGGTGCGGTAATTTCTCTTGTGGCTTGATTGACAACCATCCTGTGCATCCTCCCTGTGTCTCTGCAAGTAGCTGCAGCACAAAGCTCTCTTTCCATCCTTATCCCTGGTCCTGCCTTTGTGGGCAGGCACATTTTTTCTGATGCCTGGGGCATGGGCCATCATAGATGTAAACTCCAAAGTGGCTTGCATACATTCTATATCATCCTTCCCATCAGCACAGTTATTATCAGTACACACCAGAAATCATGGACAAGGTCATCAGGGTCTAACCATGAACCTCATGTGGATGTGTGACAGAGTCTAGACTCTGACTTGAGATTGGTGGTCAAAGGTGAGCAATCATGTTCCACTTATGTCTCTTATGAATTACATTTCTCATTAGCTGACTGCTTATTAAAGATGCAATCTGTCACTGCATGCCTGATACCTAGCTCCATCCCTGTCTCTGCCTTGCTTTATCCAGATGTTGTTTACCAAGATGTTGTTGTAGTCCTTTTCAAAATTTGAACTTGACATCCTGTTCCTAAAGTCCCTTGTCCATAAACAGCCCAAGGAGCTGATGGCCACTCAGTGAGTGACAGAGTACAAGGGACCCTTTCAGGCTTCAGTTAGAACAGCTTGTTTCTCTAGGCTAAATGAGCCAACTGTCGTTCACCTGGAGGACTGGAAAAATTTCTCTTTGTTTCAATTGGTTATCTGCTTTCTGTTTGAACAGAGACAAATGAGAAGTTGTTGGCCTTGAAGGAGAAGCTTCCCATCCCAAGGAGCGAGAGAGAATGCATAGTAAATGTAAAAGACACATACATGATCCATGCCGGGAAGACAGTTCTCATCTGGAATGTGTACAGTCAGTCATTGTAAAGCAGTGCTGTGCCCCAAAGGTGGGAAAGAGCAAACAATCCAGAGCATTTCCATTCTTCACTCCATTGTCTTAATTCTTTTTAAAAAGATCCAAGTCCCCAGGTATGGTGGTGCACACCAAGCTCAAGTCAGAAGCAGAAAGATCTCTGTGAGTTTAAGGATAGTTTAGTCTACAAGAGTTCCAGGATAGCCAGGGCTACATAGTGAGACCCTATTTCAACAAAAACAAAATTCCCAATTCAGCCCAGGGAACCACGGGCCAGGCCACTTGCTCCTGGTCTTCTAGTCTCCACCTTCAGCTCTTATCAGTCCCATAGTACTCGGCCTTTCCTAAGCTCATCTCCAGTCACTAAAGGGGAATGGTTTCTCTAATAGTCTCCATCCATGGCGATCTTTTAAGACCTTCTTCTCTGTCTCTAACCTCTCAGTCCTGGAATGTAGACTTTGCTCCTATCTGTTAGAAGCTATCATATCCCCTATCCCCCACCCCCTACACACACACACACACACACACACACACACACACACACACACACACACACACTTGGAGAGAACACCACCTGACCAAAACACCGGTAGTAAATCAAATCTGCTCCCCTGAGCAGCCTGGTTCCTTGGTTAGAATGCATCAAGTGTAAAAGAGGTCTCCAGTGCATTTCCAAGGAGTTGCTTTTATCTACATGATGCAAATATTTCTGAAAGCTTTCCAGGCACCCTGCCATGCCCTCCTTTGTGAGCTAGGCTTAGACACTAGAGAGAATCTGATCTGGTGGATTGGGGTGGAGGTTGATGATAAACAGTCCTGAGCCCACCCTTCCCCCTTACAGTACTGGACATTTAGTACTCTACATCTCTTCCAGCATTCAGGAACAGGTCCCATCTTTACAAACAACAGATAATAGTAACCCTGGGGATGCAAAAATGCCTTGGGTCCCTAGGGAGTTAGAATATATGGAAAGGGTTTAGTTAATCTCAGGTACTGAGTTCAAGTTGTTCTGGTCCCCTTACCTTTTGTTTTGGGAGTTCTTAAAGCTTTCTGATCACAAACAACATTGCATATCCATAATGGCAGTAAACTGTGGTCCCAAGAACTGAGTCATGAAACTTATCATCAGCCTGGATTTGTGCTCCAACAGCAAACGGATGACTGGCAAGCAGTCATGGCACTTGTCACAGGACTGAGGTTTTGTTTTCTTTCTTCCCCCTCCCTTTGCCTATCAGTTTCTCCTCCCAAGCAGAGGAGATGATTTTCCAACCCTCAGAGTGAAATGTTTCTGGCTCAGATCAGCCCCTTGTCCACTCAATGACTTTCTGAGAACTGAGCAATGTGCTGAGCACAGGCATTTTTGACAACAGTGCTCCAGAAGGGAGTTTTCTTCAGAGGAGACAGAAGGGCTCCGCAAGAGGCAGGTTAAGCTTGTAAGAGTTGGACATTTGTCTACATTGAGGTCAAAATAGGCAAAGATGGGTGACAAGGTCAAGGCTGAGTACAGGGCTTTGGAAAGAGCTTGCAAAGGGAAGGGGCCCCATTAGAATTCCTGGGGTCTGTGACAGTCTCAAATTCATGGTCAAATACATGTTTACAGTTAAATTCAGAGTCTAGGGCAGCGTTTTTCAACCTGTGGGTCATGACCCCTTTGGGGGTCAAATGACCCTTTCATAGTGTCACCTAAGACTGTTAGAAAGCACAGATATTTACATTGTGATAATAGTAGCAAAAATTACAGTTATGAAGTTGCAATGAAAATAATATTATGATTGGAGGTCACCATAACATGAGAAGTGTGTTAAAGGGTGGGCAGCATTAGGAGAGTTGAGAACCATTGGTCTAGGGCATGGGGAGATGGCTCAGTGAGTAAAGGAGTTGGATTCAAGCATAAGGACTGGAATTTGAATCTCCAGCACTTAATATAATCCTAGTACTTGGGAGACAGAGGTGAGTTCCCTGGAGCAAGCTAGCTAGCACTGACTGGCTGACTTGCTGATATGCAGATTCAACAAGAGACCTTGTCTTAATATATAAAGTAGAGAATAGTTGAAGAACACAGAGCCTATATCAACCTCTGAGCTCCACATATGTATGTATATGTATATATGTCCCATACATACACATGCCCACCTACACACATATGCACACACATGCAAACACCTATACACCTATGGGTACACACTCATATATATGCCATAAAAGTAAAACAAGAAGCTGGGCAGTGGTGGCACACACCTTTAATCCAAGCACTCGGGAGGCAGAGGCAGGATCTCTGTGAGTTCGAGGCCAGCCTAGGCTACCAAGTGAGTCCCAGGGAAGGTGCAAAAAGCTACACAGAGAAACCCTGTCTCAAAAAACCAAAAAAAAAAAAGTAAAACAAGAAACTACTTGATAGTCTAGCCAAGGAGACGAAATTGACCCCAGGAATCTCAGAATGGTGGTGATTAACATAGGAATTAAATGTAAATGGTGAAAGGTGGAGAAAGGTGTTTAGACCAACAGGATCTCCAACAGGGGTTCTCACATAATGGGGCCAGGATGACCCTTCAATCCACTCTCTGCATGCCCAGGGAGAGGAACAGTGCACTGTAGGGAGGTTGCACACATTGGCCATCCTCTTCCCACCGCTGTTAGTGATATAGATTCTTGAAACTGGAGACAGAATGTTCTTTCACTTTTAGTGAAATGGAGAGGGCCTGGATGAATGCAGCTTCTCCTAGTTGCTTTTCTGTTGTTGTGATAAAAGGCCCTGACAGAAGCAGCCTGAAGGGATGGTTTATTACAGCTCACACTTCAAGGATACAGACCATCACGGCAGGGAGATGTTGAATTTTATCTGTGGTCAGGAACTAGAGATCAGTGAATTCCTGTGTCCCTCTCATTCTCTCCTTTCCCCCTCTCTTTCTTTCTTTCTATCTTTCTTTTTTTTTTTCTTTTTCTTTTTTTTAACAGCTTAAGCTCCCAGCTCAGGGAATGGTGCCATCAACAGTGGGTAGGTCTTTTCACCTCAGTTAACCTATCCACTGCAATCTACCAGGGATGCACAGAGGCCCATACTCCAGGTGATTCTGGAAAGTTGATGGTAGAGATTCATCATCTCAGAGACAGGATGAGTCTCTTCAGTGGCTTGAAAAACATGCTTTGTGAATTTCTCATTCACCAGCTTGTATATAATGGGAACTCCACCTTTCGGCCTCCATTTTTCTTAGAAATAGAAAAATAGAGGCTTGTCTGAGAAGACACAGCGGGGTTGAAATTTCCCTGAGTGTAGAGCTCACATCAACCAGCGAAGTCCATGAAAACGTGCAAAGATCTAAGGAGATGACTCAGTTGGTAAAATGCTAGTCTCTTGAGTGTGATGACCTGAGTTCAGACCCCACAACCCATATGAAAACCAGGTACAGAGGCTCACAATTATAATCCCAAAGAGGGAGAGAGTGGTGAATCTCTGGGGCTAGCCTAACCTGCTTGAAAACATTCAAGACCACCGACAGACCCTGTCCCAAAGAAAAGATGGGTGATGCCTAAGAAATACCACCTCATATGCCCTCTGACCTTAACATACATCTGAATGTACTAGCACATGTGCACCGAAACTCATAAATGGGCCAACACACACACAGAGGGATAGACAAACACACACACACACACACACACACACACACACACACACACACACACACAGAAGAGAGAGAGGAAGGAGGAGGAAGTGCAGAAGGGGGAGAGAGAGAGGAAAAGAGATGGGGAAGGGGGAGGAGCGAAAACTAGCAGTCACAGCAATACACCTGTCTGGCTTTCTGTGTATAATAGAGACCAGGTTCAGTCAAGATTTCAAGAGCAGATATGGGTTTAGATTCCATCACATACCACATTAGGACATTTCTCCTGTATTTCCCTGACTATCTCAGTCTGTGAGTTTGGTTTCCCTCTTCTCTTCCTTGGGAAGCTGGGTCTCCTCTTCAAATATCCCCCGGCTGCAGAGAACAAAGGAAGTCCAGTGTCAAGTCAGAGTCATAATTACCAAAACCAAATGGAAACAAACAAAAAACAACAATCCATGTGAGGTACCCTAGTGGCTCACAGTTTCTCTTTTCAGAATACTTGAGCAGCTTCTACCACACGGGAGCCAAAGGTTATCTCTAAATTACCCCAAAGCAGGAATGTTGGAGGGGAGTGGGGATTCAAGACTTCTGGTGCCCCTGACCCTGCCTGGAGGGGCTGGGAAGGAGAAGTCTCATTGATCTTTTGTTCTTATTTCATTTTCAAAATGTATTCCTGAGGCAGCCAGGACATTTACCGAGTATGACTGAGTGGCTCTTTGGGAGGCAGGCGGTGGCAGATGGGCAAGTGTGAAAATGTGATCTATCTGGGAGCTCACGCTAAGCAATGCGAAAACAGCACCGCTGGAATCACAGCCTTCTAGGGGGGCTGCTCTCAATTTACGGCCAGAGAATTGGGACTAGCATTTGGTTTTGGGGAGGGAGTGGACAGGGTGTCCAAGAAACTGGGGGCTGAGCCTCCTCTGAAGGATGCCCCTGCCTGAATCTCTTCATTTATAGTACCATGAAAAACATATGCAGCTGGTCATGTCACTCCTATTTGTTGTTAAGTTTTATACACATGACAATATTTGCATTGAAAAGAGGGGAAGATAGAGTTGGAGCCACACCGCCCCCACTCTTCCCTTCCCTGTCCCCCACCCACCCAATTTCGTAGTATCTGTAATTTGGTACCTGGGCCAGGCAGTCTTAGATAAACAAAACCAGACAAAGGAGATAGACAGACAGACAGAAGCAAAGCCAACTTGATCATCTGAGGACACAGGACTGGTCTGAAAACCAGCATCTGTGGTCATTGTTTCCATAGATGTGAAAAGTGCAGGTCGGAGACAGGCACCATGTGGTCCCCAAAGGAAATAGAATGGAACAGGATTCCCATGGAAAGGAGCAAGAAGAATTCCAGGGGAAGCTTTGGCTTCTCCTGGGAGCCCCACTGAAGGGTCTCTAAGAAGATGGGGCAACTCTGTTCAAAGGAGAGGCTGTTGATGCCTGGTCTGGGAGCGTGGGCTTCAGTTTGCCAAGTGTAGAAAGTTGAAAGTCTCTGGGTGGGAGACAGTACTACACAGAAACAGTCTGGGTCAAGTGGAGGGTATGGGCCAAGAGAAGGTAGAGCAGCAAGGTCAAGCAACCCTCAGTACTCAGTACTCACCCTCAGCACTCAGTTGTGGTGGGTATTGTGTTCCCTGAAATATTGTGTGTTCCCCGAAATAAACGTATCTGGAGTCAGAGAACAGACAGCTACTAGAACAGAGCCAGAAATGGTGGCTAGAAAATGGGAAGAGTAAGCCATAACAGAAGTTGGGCGGTGGTGGTACACACCTTTAATCCCAGCACTTGGGAGATAGAGCTAGCTGGATCTCTGAGTTCAAGGCCACTTTAGAAACAGCTAAGCATGGTGACCCACGCCTTTAATCCCAGGGAGTGGGGGCAGAAAGAAAAAGGTATATAAGGCGTGAGGACCAGGAACTAGAGGGGAAAAAGCATGTAGTTAGTTAAACTTTGGAGCAACACAGTTCAGCTGAGATTCATGTGGAGGAGGACTCAGAAGCTTCCAGCCTGAGGAAGCAGGATCACCTGAGGAACTAGCAAGGTGAGATAGCTGTGGCTTTTTCTGCTTCTCTGATTTTCCAGCATTCACCCCAATAACTGGCCTCGGGTTTGAGTTTTATTAATAAGACTCTTTAAGTTTCCTGTTACACTCAGTGTCTTGGCATCTGGAATAAGGTGGGTCCCGTTGCTGTTTGTTTGTCGAGGCACATGTCATGGAGTCCAGTTGGCCTCTACTCTTGGAGTAACCACAGATGAATTTGAACCTTGGACCCTCCAACCCCTACTGCACCAGTGCTGGGATTACACTCATGTGCCACTGTGCCTGGCTTCATATTTGGGACTTAACCTATAATATTCTATAGGTGCGTGATTGAAATCCAGGTCTGGAGTATCCTTCCAAGCCAATTCAAGATCCCATACAAACCCAGGACAGCACAAACAGACTTGGATATTCATCGATTATTCTATTTTAAAATTAAAGCCACAATGCTTTCTGTGGTGTTTGTCTAAACTGTTTGGTTTGGGGGATATTTATATTCTAATCAAGCTGATCCCATGGCCCACCACTTCACATCGACACATAAACTCCTCCTGGATTTCTAGAATATATGGTATTTTCAAACACAATCTCCGTTAGAATGGTTTAATAGCCCAGTCACTGTTTACTCAATGTTAAAACTCAATTTGCAATTTTTTTCCTAGATTATTCAAAACTCAGATCTTTCTTCTTCCTTGGAGTGAGGATTTCCCAACTGCTAGACATCAGAGTGCCTGGTGAATGAAAACAAGAAGATCTATGTGGCCTCATGGTGCCTGCCTGCGATCTCAGCTCTCTGGGAACCTGAGGCAGGAGGATCACAGTTGAAGACCAGCCTCAGCTACAGAGAGCAGAAGAGATGAGAGTTAGATGATTATACAGGAAGGACAGGCAAAGGCTCCTTCTGTCTATTCCTGACCCAAGTCATCTAACTTTCCTTTTGACTCTCAGGCTCTGGGGCTGGTAAAGGATCAGCCATCAGAACAGAGAGGAAGCCTGAGTCCTAGGCTGGTTCTTTCCCTACTGCCTACAGTTGTGGACTTGGTTAGATGCTTTTGTCTGGTGCTAGAGACTGAACCTAGGTATCTGTCCAGGTTCACAACTGTAGGCAGCAGGGAGAGGAATTGTCCTCAGTTCTTAACTTTCATTTCCACCCCTCTCTGGGACCAGGAAGGAACATAGACACACTCCTCATCTGAGCCTATTGCATGAAGCTGAACTTGGAGACCTGGCTCCTCCACTCTGATTTGTGGGAACAGACCATCATTGATTCCGTCCCTGCTGCTTCCAATCTTTCTGAAGGGTTAGCTCACACAGAATGCTGAAAGCTGTGACCACAGACCTGCAGCTTTCCCAGACCTGGTCCGGTGCCCAGTTCCTGCAGGACGAGTCATCCAGGACCAATTAATAATGAAAATGGCTGATTTATAACCGGGTCCATCCCAGAGGAGAGAGAGAGACTGTGTGTGGAAGGATTGGGTCATAGTGATTCTTCTCATCAATAATATAATAAGCTCCGGTGACTCACGGGCAACATGGACAGGCTCTTTAGAGAGCCAGCAAAGCCACCACTGTACACTGGAGCACAGGTCACCTCTCAGGACAACCTGTCACCTGTGTTCATCAGCATCTACCTGCCACCAGGCCACCCGGTTTCCACCTAGCTCAATGCAGCTCAGCAAGCACCTCCTCCCTGCCTCATTCTCTTCCTGCTTTCTCCCACTGTTTCTCTTTCCCTTTTTCTGCCCCACCCTCTCCTTTCCCCTTCTGCCTTAGATCTGCTTTGAGTTGCTCTTCTGCCTTTCCAGTGTCTCTGGTTTCTGTCTCTCTCCGTCCCGCTTCTCGGCTCCCTGTTCTTTTTCCTTTCTTGTCATCTTTAGTTTATTTTGTGAAGCTATTACAGTGTACTTGAGGCTGGATGCTTTATAAAGAACAGGGACTTGGCAGGGTGGTGGTGGTGCACTCCTTTAAACCCAGCACCTGGGAGGCAGAGCCAGGCAGATCTCTGTGAGTTGTGAGGCCAGCCTAGTCTATAGAGCGAGATCCAGGTCAGGCACCAAAACTACACAGAGAAACCCTCTCTCAAAACAAACAAACAAACAAAAAGAACAGGGACCTAGCCTCATAGTTCTGGAGGCCATACTAAGCCCAAGCTTGGAGTGTGCAAGCAGCTGGTCTGGTGAGGTTTTCTTAATGCATGCCCCATGGCAGATGACAGGACAAGTCAGCAAGCTGTCCCAAGTGACATTAAGGAAGTGACTCTCCCAGCTTGGTCACCCATTACAAGTCCTTCTGTTCATATGACCACATTGGGAACACGCAAATGTCTGAGAGGACTAAATTGTAATAGGAATCAAAGATATAAACCACAGCTCTGTCCCTCACCTTCCTCTCAACAGTAGTCTCTATTGCCCCATCAGGCTGCAGGCAGAGTCAGGCCTCACAACACTGAAGGTGAAAAGGACCTTAGTAGAGAGCTTCTGGGGCTTGGACGGGCATATGATCAACCAGGGATACTGTGCAAGGTCAGGTCCTGTTCAGTTAGATAGATCTGGGGCCTGGGATGCTGAAGTTCTCACAAGCCACTGGATGATGCAGATGCTGTGGGGTCTGGGTACCACACTCTGTGAGTACCAAGGCTTTGCCAGCGTGTCTGTTTCAAGCCCACTCATGGGATCAGGACTTTAGATTCTGTCTGGGAAGGAAGACTGTTTGCCTGCGTACTCTGAAGTGTCAGTGGAATGGGAATTTGACTATTCTCAGGAATAGATCAGAAATTAGAAAGCAAATGCCTTTTTCCTTTTTTGAAGCCAAATATTCCATGATAACCTTCTGTTTTCATATCTATTTCTTAGGGTCTAGTAACCCCAGGTTTCCCACTGGAGGCAAGGTTACAGTTACAGGCCCCTCTGTCTTCAGCTTTGCTGCTTTTAGTGACTAGCATTTCATGACAATGAACGTGTGATCAAAGCACCTGTCTCTGAGCTGGTATTCACCAGTCACCTCACCTCAGCCCTTCCTATGTTAAGGATGTTAGCACCAGGCCGTCTACTGGCTGCTCTTAGTGTAAAGGGATGGGCTGACAGTTCATCCCTCTGGCTTCTCAATGTCCCTTCCTCCTATGAGCCACAACACACGTCCTGGTTAGATTTTATTGTCAGCTTCCTACAACCTGGAGTTTTCTGGGAAGAAGGAAATTTATTTGAATAAATGCTTTAATTAGATTGTCATAGAAGGCATCTTGATGGACCATTGTCTTGATTGCTGGATGATGTAGAAGGGCACAGCTTAATGTGGGCGGCACCATCCCTAGGCATGCAGGCCTGGGCTGTATACAAAGCATAAGTCTGTGAGGAAGCAAGCTAGTCAGCGGCATTCCTCCACAGATGCTACTTGGCAACTCTTACTCCTTAGTTCCTGCCCCGTCAGGGCTCAGTGAGAAACTGTGATCCTCAAGTGGAAGCTGAAATCAACTCTTCCACCCCTCATTTGTTTGGGGTCATATTATTTTATCACAGCTTTAGGAAACAAACTAGAACAGCAGACAGCAGCCTGGAGTCCAGGATTTCCCACACTGCTCCTGGGCATTTAAGGTAGGTGAGACAAATGTTCAAGTCCCAGAATTCTCATCTCGGCAACCACGAGCTGCTGCTCACCAGCTTTAAACTTCCTTCCATCTTCTAGTCATCCTTTTTTTGTTGCTATTGTTGCCACCATCTTCCAACTCAGAAAGAAAATTTCCAGACCTCTGCAACAACACGATGAATACATAACCACATCCCTTTGGTCCTACTGAGCAAGTTATGGAGCTCAAATCCAAAGTCAGGGGATCAATCCTACACTTGGGATGCTGAGGCCGGAGGATTGAGAGTTCCATGCTGAGCTGCATTGGTCTCAGTCATGAATGTCAAAGCTGTTACCAATAGCTTCCAGCTCACTATCAGCTCCCTCTTTCCCTTCAACTGACCTCCTTTTCCTCAGAATGCACTTGGCTCTTTTTCCTCACATGCCCACACTGCTCATTACATTGGGGAATCTGAGGTGGTCCACACTTTATTTTTGCACCCAGCTTTCTATGTCATGTGGATTCTGAGTGTGAAGCCGCCAGGGTCCTTTCAACACAATGCAGCCAACGGTAGCCCTGGTTCTGTTTCCTGGGGAAGAATTTTCCTTCAATAGCCTGAGAAGCAGTGTGAGGCTGGAAGGCACTGAAGGATTCCATGAAGGAACAGGTGTAGGAGGTGGGCTCAGCTCTGGGCTGGGGATGTGGGAGCATCACTTGCTGAGGCATAGGAGATGTGGGGGCATCACTGGCTGTGGCATGGTGAACTCAGTCCTCTGGAAGTCCTCATTATTCTCCCTTGGAAAATGTCAATGACAAATCTTACTCCTGCAGCCCAGGACAGGGCTGTCTGGTCCTGTGTCCCACATGGCCATGGTGAGGTCCAGCAGAGGAGACACACAAGGCACACTTATTCAATTCCTCTGTGTATCTCACGGCCTGCCACCACTCAGACCATTCCTCTCACTCCATAACCTTGCTTCTCTTGGTCCATTTGTCTTGTTTTCTGAGCTGGTGAGGCCGGGGTGGGACAGAATGCCCTTGTCTGTGAGACCACATCCTTTGTGTTTTGTTGGCTTCCTGGTTTCATTTACATCACGTGTATCATGGGCTGCATACATTTACATTCTGATTTCAGAAAACAGGAAAGGTAAAATATTCACTTAAATTTAATTACAGACCAAGAGTATGATTAAAGCAGAGGGTTTTTAGCAAATACATTGGGTGGTGGTTTTTTTTTTTTTTTTTTTTTTTTTTAATTTCTTTTTTCCATGGAGAAAAATCAACAATACATTTCACTAGCCTTTTTTCCCTGGGTGTCTTCCTTCCATGTGGGCTTGTCATCCCTCGACTCCTTTCTTAATTCTCCTTCTGCCTTTCTTTCTTGTTTTCTCAAAGGCTCTGGATCACAGCCAGCGATGGCTTCCAGCCAAGGTGCCCACAGTGAAACGTGAAGTAGAAATGGGTGGCTTCTCTGCTGTCCCCATACAGTCTGTCTGCGGTCTAGCTGGAGGCAGAAGCGGGGCAGACACTCTGCAGTCCAGATTTGATGGAAGGAAAAGGTCATCTTAGGGTAGGAAAGTCAAGGTCAGCAGAGATTTGTGAAGGCCAGATCCTGCTTAGTTTTTTTTAAGGATTTATTTTTAATTAGTTATGTATGGGTGTGGGGGGGATTGTCCATACATGAGTGGCACTGGGTCTCCTAGAGTTGGAGTTATGGGTGGTCGTAAGCCACCTGATGTAGGTGCTGGGAAGCAAACTCAGATCGTTAGCAAGAGCAAGCACTCCTAACCACTGAGCCTTTCTCTAGCCCCTTGTAAGTTACTCCTGAGAACCATGTTGCTCGTCTTCACCCCTGGCTATGAGTCTGCTGTGAAATGCCCTCCTTGTGGTTGGTACAGAAGCACACAGGGAGCTCAGTGTGAGAGTTGACACTTGAAAACCAGGCAGTCAGGAAGAGGAGGTCTGAGAATTCAAGGACAAAGTGACCAGTGCCTTTTCACTCACCGACTGTTTCATACCTCCCACCTGAGTGACAGGCCACAGAGTGCAAAACCTGATGCAACTCGATGAGTTGTCTTCACCCCATCCAGAGCTAACATTATTGGGTCAAAAGCTTGAAACCTATAATCGATATTTTGACACTGGGTCATGTTTCCAAGCCACAGTTGGCCACCTCCAACTTCTGAGGCCAGCCACACTCCTTGGCTAGTGGCCCCTTGAGCAGCACCTCTTCTCATCTCCTCCCTGCTTTCTCCTTCAGCACCACAAGATGGATCCTTCCTCTGACCCCACTGCTGCTGTGAAAGGAACTTCCCTTAGGCCCATTTGAATAATCAACCCTCCCTCATCAAGAGATTTATAACTTGATCATGGCTGATATGACCTTTCTGCCAGTCAGTCATGCATACACAGGTTCCAAGAATTACAGGCACTTTGAAGGGGGTGGTGTTAGTGTGTCGACCTAAGGGACTTACTGGTTCCTCTGTATCCCCACTGGTGACTCTCAATAGTCCTAGAGATACAGGACTTGAGATAGTCATAGGGCTGGACCAGACACATCTATCTGATTCAGCTAAACATTGTCACTATGCCCAGCACAGTGAAGAAGTGGCTTCTCAAGGGCATGACCCGCCCCTGAGGTTTGAGCTGTAGCTCAGTGCATAGAAACACAGCCCATGAGGACCTAGGAAGAGGACACTGATCTTACATTGACCTCCGCGACTCACAGAAAGCTATATAAGCTGGGGGAAGGGGGTCAAGTTCACTCCATCTTCTGAGATTTCTTCCAGATTTCACTCTTCTGTCAATTGCTTTGCCTCCACATTCTCCAACAAGAACTCCTATTTCCCTGATGCTCACCCATACCAGCATGTGGGATGGGTGGATGCAGTCTAATGTAGGCACATAGAGAGACCTTAACAATAAGAATAAGGATGGCCTGAGAGCTACATCTGAACCACATCAGATCATCTTGAGATGATGACAGAGAAAAATCACCAAATTGTCGTCATCTCCAGACTAGATTCTTCATACCCTTCCCTCTCTCATGACTTAGGTGCTTCTGTCAACAATTCCTACAGAACAGGTTGAAGGTAGTAGTATCCCTGTAATCAAAGTACTCAGGAGGTTGAAGCAGGAGAACCATCACAAGTTTAAAGCTGGCCAGAGTGACATAGCAAGTCCTTGTCTTAAAAAACAAACAGGTCTGGATGTGTAAAGGCCATTTGTAAGAGGGCCTGCTAATCATATAGGAGGTTCTGGGTTCAGTCTCCAGCACCATATAAAACCAAGCACAGCTCACACCTGTCTGCATAGCACTTAGAAGGGGTGGCATGAGGATCAGAAGTTCAAGGTCATCCATCCTCATTTACAAAGAGAGGACAGGGCCAAACTGGATTATATCAGATCCTGTCTCAAAAAACAAACAAGTAAATAAAAAAATTGAAACAACAAAAACCATCAGCGACATCAACAACTCCAAAGTATGAAAAATGAAATACCAGTTTCAATAGAGACAGAATTTTTAAACTTGGTTGCTTTTAGCAGATGGATTTATGAAGTCTCAAAATGCAGTTGAATGGAAGGCATGTCTTCTGTGTGGGATGTTCATATCTTAGTGCTGTCCAAAGAAAAGAATGAAGGATGAGGGACACTTGTGAAACCCACTCACTTCATATTTTTAAGTAACTTTTTTTCTAAAGGAATCAAATTAATATATTAGCAATTCAGAGACAAATCATCAAACCAGGTTTAAAAAAAGCAGCTTCCAGTCTTAAAGGACAGAGTGACTTAGGCTGTGGGTGCTCAGGAATTGAGTGTGTTGTTTCATATCCATGCTCCATATTATGCAATGTAATAACCTTTGCTTGGTGCAGATATTAAAACTTCATGCTTTGAACATGTTTTTGTACAACTGAGTAAACAAAAGAATATTATTTATTATGCTCCCAGAGGAAAAGCTTAATATCTCTTCATCATTAAGGGTGCAGGGATGCGTGACTGAAATGATTGTCTCAAATCTCTAACTGAGCGGGATTGCTACAGGACTTTCTGCAATTGTTGGTGAAGACTAGGGCAGGGCAGGAGCCAGAAGCTGCAGCTGGGTCCCTGGAAGACAGCAGTAACTTTCTCTGCCAGCTTGTGTTTGTGGTGAAGGATATCAATTGTAGCTTTGTGACGTCCTGCTGTCTGCCATCTTGGCTTGCTGACCTGTCTTCAGAGTGAGCGAATACAACAGGAGGTTCTAGTTGAGGATGACAGAGGAAGAAAGGACGGGGTGGGAGGCGTTAGTTTATTCAGGGCAATGGAAAGCTGTGGAAAACAAATTGTGAAATTTGGGGCAGCCAGAGGGAGGATGAGGGGCAGAAAAGTAGGAAACTAGAGGTGCTCATCTGGAGCATTTAGTAAAGGAGGCACTTGAGGGAGATGGAGGCAGGGGAACTGCAATGCGTTTGAGGGTAGCTTGGAAAACAGTGAGTATCAGGCTACCTGGGCCTCTCTATATGCCTGGACCCTGTCTGAGAAAAATAGAAAAAAATGGAAAAAAATGGATATAAATACATAAATAAAACACATGCTGTTAGTTTATCTCAACTTGACACAAACCTTGGAAGAAAAATATCTCAGTTGAAGAATTACTTCCATCAGACTGACCTGAGGGAATGTCCATGAAGTGTTTTTTAGCTGCTAATAGTTGAAGGAGGTCCCAGCCTACCGTGGGTGGCCCCATTCCTAGGCAGGTGGGCCTGGGCTGTGTAAGAAAGGGAGCTGAGAAAACCAGAAGAAGACAGTCAGTGAGCAGACTTCCTCTGTGGTCTCTGATTCAATTCCTACCTCCAGGTCCCTGCCCTGGCTTCCACTGATGATTGACTATATAACCTGTGAGCTAAAATATCCCATTTCTTCTCCAAGTTGCCTTTGGTCATGGTGTTTATCTTAACAACAGGGAAGCTAACGGGAACACTATTCATACTATTTGTCTCTCCTGTGTGTTGTGTGTTTTCCTGAGAGATATGCACAGATGTCTATTCATCCCTAGATAGGGAATGGATGTCAAATTAAAGAAAGGACTTCATCCAAGTCTAGTTTAGAGCCCCAGTGAGTTTACTGGGGTAAGTTACCCCAGAATGGGTGACTCAAGGCATCTGCATCCCTGTAAAGTTCAACACCCCTCTCTCTAGCAGTAAGAATTGTTGCTGCTTACAACTTCTTAAATCTTGTAAGTTTCAAAAGCTTCCTGAACCTTGTGAGTTTTCCTTCTTCCTGTGTACTGTATGTTCCATTTGGTCCTTGAATTTTAGGAGCCTTCCTTCTCACTCTAAATGGAATGTTTCAATTTGAAGATATAGAAGTTGCATCATGAAACCCTTTTCTGACTTTACCAGCCTGTCCCTTGTGGATCATGCAAGCTTTGGGATTGATGAAGTTGTTTTGAGGTCTCTCCAATGTGGTGGATGTAAGTTATGTCCTGTAGAGATGAATAGATGAAAGAGAATATCTTGCCCTTATCAGATTTCTTTGTCTGAAATATGACTTGAAACATGTGGTAAATACTAGCTACTAGTAGACACTCCACTGTCTGCACAAAATTTATTTCTCTAAACAGGCATGAGAGCACATTGCTAACTTTACAAGTCAATGAGACAGTTCTTTAGAAACACTAATAGAGTCTAGGACATTTTTAGAATGATGCACTGAACTGACCATTTGGGCCTTAATTACACTCCCGAGTTCTCAGCCAAGATCAAAGCTTCAAAATGTCAATTGCTCATGATTGATCTAAAACTATTCAGTCAATGATAAAGGCCTTCATTTAATCTCCAATAGGTATAATCTATGTCTTACATAGTTTTGGTCCTTAAAAGGAGAGGTATATCCAATATCTTTAAGAAAATCTACATCATCAAAGGATTCACTTGCAGCCCCTGCTAGAGTTAAGTCTGTCTCTTCCTCTACTCCCTGCTCTTCTGTCTGTTCACACATAGGTGGTGGGATCTCTGTCTCACTCCAGCAGGAGTCTACTCTTCCATTCCTGGTGTACCCCTGTCCAGACTCTCCTACTGCTCCTTCTCTTTCTTCTCTCACTTTCTCTTCTGTAAGTCCATATTCCATCAACCTTTGGTCTTCCCTTGCAGCTCTTTCTTTAACAAAAGAAAAAAGTTGGCAAGGATCCCTGACCACCAGGAAAGACACCACTTTGTAAGACAGCAGACTTTCTCTCTGTACCTTCTCCAACTCCTTCCTTCTGCTCTCTAATATGGCGTGCCCTCTACAAGAAAGCCAGGTCAGCGCACATGCAGGAAGCCCTTACACTTGTCTTTTGTGATGTTTCTACTTTGGAAGATTCTGCCGAAGAGCCTGTTTATTCCATGTGTGCCCTATATAATCTTTTCACAACTGGATCTTTGTTGTGTCTTCCTTAACACAAGGCTGAGGTACAGACATGAAACCATCTTTCTTGGCCATCAAGGAGAACATCTCCAACACGCCCCTAATGGCTTTGCCATCACACTGGGATGATAGTAGTTGGGTTTTGTCAGAAGGTCATTTTGTTTTCAAAAATAGCAAATTTTTACTTACTTTCAATGGAGAATTGCCCTAGATAGAAATTCTAGGAGCATCTTAAACATACATAGTCAATGTTTCCATTTTGATCTATGGAGAAATCACACGATCTTAAGTTAACAAAGGTTAATTGAGCATAAGTGCTTTATAGTAAGTGAATATTTAATTCATACTTATAAATGCACATCAGAAGATCTTATGTTACCGCTTTCCAACTGTGAACAACCACTGTAGCCTCCAAGGCTTTATTTTCCTTATCTCAAACTAAAGAAATCACACATATGCCAGATCCAGTTCCTGGCTGACTTCAGAGGGTTTTCTGAAAAATCTCAAAAGATAATGTGTATGAAAGCGTTTGCCACCTAAAAAGGCCACAGGTAATGAAGCCGATGGCGACACACTTCCACAAACCAGCCACCATCTAGTTACCAGTTTTGTAAGAAAATCACTCACTTACACATGCATTCCACCCTTTACCCCAACACACACACACATACACACACACACACACACACACACACACACACAGTCAACGTGTTCTGGTAACTTCTTCCCTTTCTTGTCCAGCCTATCTCCCATGTTCTATCTTGCCACAAAAAACGTGTCTGCTGCTTCTTGGCACCAAGGATCTTGATGGAATCCATTATGCACACCATGGGCCTCAGTAGACTTTGCCACATGTCATCTTTGAGAGTTTGTGTGTGTGTGTGTGTGTGTGTGTGTGTGTGTGTGTGTGTGTGTGTGTGTGTGTGTGTGTGTGTGTGTGTGTGTGTGTGTGTATGTATGCAGGTGCGTGTGTCCATGTGTCCATGTGTATGTGGACCCCAAAGGTTAACCCTGAGTGCCATTCTTCAGACATCACTTACCTTTATTTTTGTGGCCCAACTCAGTAAAGGCTAGCAGCTGTTTCGTTGGTATCACAAACTGCAGGACCACTGAACTCAAGTTCATATGTAACCCCTCAGACACCTTGGTTCTGCCTTTTACTCAGTCTTGATGAAGAGGTGTCCCTCACAGGCTTTGCTGTATGAACACTTGGTCCTCAGTTGATTGGGCTGTTTGGATGTGGACTTGATAGAGGAAGTACATCATTAGGGTCAGGCTTGGAGACCAACAGGCCTCGCCCACTTCTTGTTTGTTATCTGAGCTTCATGCTTGTGGGTCAAAATGTGAGCGTTCAGCTTCCTGTTCCTGTCACCAAGGCCATCATCTCCCAACCACGGCGGACTCTTATCCCTCTGGAACCACAAGCCCAAATGAACCCTTCCTTCTGCAAGTTGCCTCGCTCATTGTGTTTTGTCACAGCAATTAAAAGGTGACTAATATATGCAGAGTTTCAAATTTCATGCCTGGAATTTCTCACTCTTATAATTTATATACATTCTTTGTTAAAACTCTGACTCTCCCAGAATTTATAGCTTTCTTTGTTTTCAAATGTTAGTTTTACAACTTAAATACTTATTATTTGTTGTTTCTTAGATTGTGTTTTTTAACTCAGCTTCTTTGATCAGTCATCTGTCCTGTGACAAAGATGTCACTTCCCAGCAACACCAAATTAATTAGTCGTATTCTTGACCTCACACCACATGTGCCCTGCTCTCTCCTTGCAAGGATCACACCACCAGCAGCATAATTACTAGAAGTTTAAGATTTTTTCCTAAAGACATGTTTAACCTTTAGCCCTCCCCACTGTTTCAAGCTTGCCTCAATCCTTGGAAAAGCATCTAGGCAACATTACAATGTCTGCGTCCAATGTTCATTCATATTTTAACTAATTAAATGAATAAAACACTGGGTTTCCATTTTTTTTCCTCGTCTATCTCCATTTCTTCAGTTCTGTTTCTCTCTGATGTTATTTTTCCTTCATTTTAAGCAATTTCCTTTAGCAACTTTTAAAGGCCCGTCTTTGGATAATTGATTTCTTTATTTATATTTATATGAGGTTGTATCAATTTTCCCTTTATTGCTAATGAGGGCTTTAGTCAGGCATAGCAATTTTGGCTAGGTGTGGTGGCACACACCTGGAGGCCCAGCCCTTAGTGTGCAAAGGCTGCCAGAGATGGCAAGAGTTTCACATCTGTCTCAGCAGAGCAGCTTGGGCTTTGTGGGATTCCTGTCTCAAAACAAAGAGACACTAGCAACAAAAATAAAGCCAGAAGTTTACATAGCAAATTCTTTTCTTTCAATAATTTAAAAAAGCTGAATATCTAGCATTATCAGTCTTCTATAGTTTCAGATGAAAAAGAAATTTAGATTTCTTTGAAATATTTTTCCTGGGTATATAATTTTTCCTTGAAGGTATTTTGAAAAAAAAAAAAAAGAAGACTTTAGCCGTTTTAGTATATTTTTGTGCCTGACTTTCTTTCTGTTTGCCATGTTGGGATTTCCCAAATTTCCTGAATCCACAAAGTCAAGAATTTTAGGGAGGCAAACCAATTATTTTTCTACTTGTCACCCCCTGCCCCACCCTAAATGGAACATCTATATTGTGCCCCTCTTCCCAGGCTTTAGGGCTCATTGCTGAAGAGGGGGCAGAAAGACTGTAAGAACCAGAGGTGATGGACATCTGCAAGGAAAAGTGTCCTTGGGGCACAACGGGGCAGCTGTATAAATGAGCTCATAGTGGCTGTGGCCACAGTACAAGCCAAGGCAGACCGAATCTTATCATGGAGTGGGCAGGTGGGCAGTAATCTTATCCCTAGTCAAGGAGCCATAGGCACTGATGGTTGCTGGGAGCAAGGGACTCAGTTTTATTTAAGAGATTTTGCCCTTGGTAGGTTAACCATGTTCCAGTGCAAGGTCACACAACCATGAATATATGCACATTACAAGTTGGACTTGATAGGTAGAAGAATAACAAGAGAACACAAAGTTATGTGCTTCAGGGGAGGTAGGGCTAGAAGGAGCCATGGGTTGTTTGGTCTTGGTGGAAATGCATTATACAAAATCCTCTGAGCCCTAATAACAAAAAGAAAAAGTTTTTTTCCCCATTTATTGTTCTTCTCACTTGCTCCTCTTGAATCACAAAGACATGAAGTCAAGCTTTTAATATCTTTTCCCCAGCATCCTTGAGTCCCTTCCCTCTTCAGAGATGTCCCATCATCTCTGTTTAAGAACACAGAGTCTATCCTGTTGTGTCTCCTTTCTTCTCATGAGTTCATTCACAGAATTATTTTTATTTTCAAGAGTAATGTGTTAATTCCAGATCTTCCACAAACACACATGTTTCAAACACATGGCACATCTTCCTTTGCTGAGGAGAATATTTCAGCTGTGTCCAAATTCATCATGGAAAGTGGGGAAGACCCTTTCTCACTATTTCCTTTCAGTCTGGAATCTCCTTAGTGCTAGAATGTCTTCTCCATTCATTTGTTCATAAACAAGGTTCCTTTGGCATTTTAGCCCCGTACACTTGAATTAATTCTTCAGAACTGGGACACTTCTTCTAATGGGTCATTCATGCCACAAACCTGGGGCTGCTTTTAGGACAAAGTAGTCCCACATGGGCATGAGAATGTCCATGTCTGTGTCCGTGTGTCCGTGTCCATGTGTGTCCGTGTCCGTGTCCGTGTGTGTGTGTGTGTGTGTGTGTGTGTGTGTGTGTGTTCAGGGATTTCCCCCACACCCAAATAACATGCACCTGTGCAAACTTCCATTGCCCTGAGGCACACTGGGTGTGGGGACAGGGGTCCAGTCTGCTAAAGCTGCCAACAGAACACATCTGAAAGAGAGTGAGCAGAAAGCAGAGTATTCCTGTGGGCTTACCAGCATGAGGGGCTGGAAGAACTGGAAGGAAACTCCCCTGGGGCTTTCTTTCCATGCCCTTGGACTTCATCCATTTCACCTGGTCTTTAATCAGAGCGGAGAGAGAGGAGATGAGGACAGCACCCTCGCGCGCCCCCGACAGGTAGCGCGCGGAGTAGAGAGGTGGTTGAGTTTTGTTTCTGTTTACAGTGTTCCTGTCATTATGCAGCTCTCAGAACTCTCCAGTGGGTTCGTTTTGTATTCTGTTCGAAGATTTTATTCAGAATTAGACTGTCGTCCAAAAACTCCATCTAGCTGACAATGGAAACTCATTTTTATATTTTATGTTGAAGAATTGGTTTGGGAAGTTCTGGTTTAATTTTGCTTTTGAAAATATAAAGTGTTTATGTGTCTCCTGGGGAGGAGGGAACTACAGTCTAGGGCTGGGGGTGGCGGGGCTGTTTCCCTCTCACATTCACAGCCTGAAACCCTCACGCCTTGCCTGGTACCTGGGATCATGTTTGTAGCTGAGGATGGCCCTTGAACTTCCTGTTAAAGCCACACAATTAACTTAAAGTGGGGCCAGATGAGTCAGCTACACTCTAATCTGTGTGGTATGCAAACTATTCCTAAAGGCGAAGGGACACTGTGGGGTGGGGAGGGGATGAAAGACCATGGAGAGATGGCAAAGCCACCTTCAAGCCAAGGGGAGAGGCCACAGGAAGCCAAGCTTTGTCAAACACCTTGGCCTCCTGGCTGCTGCATGTCTGTCAGGGAAACCCCAGCACATTACCAGCTGAAGAGCTAACCCTACTCAGTCACTTCCAGCTCTCCTGCCCAGCCTCCCTTTGTTCCGGAGGTGATGTTCATTTTTCTGTGAGATCCCTCTTTAAGTTGGTACTTCGGCATCTATTTTTATAGATAAAGAGTTATTACAGTTGATGGGAGGGATTACCTGCTGTTAGAGATTAGATATTAGTATGGCCCCTTAAGATTCAAATGGTGAAATCTTAACACACCCCCAGGTTTATCAGGAAGGAGGGGTTCAGTGGGAGGGGAGATGATAAAAGAATAATGGAAGCAGGAATGTCTCTCTCTCTCTCTCTCTCTCTCTCACACACACACACACACACACACACACACACACACACACCCCGCACTCGCGCACACACACACACAGGCACACACACATTCATACATGCACACAATGATGAAAAGAAAAATAAAAAGAAATTCTATCCCCACATGGATGGTATCAGTATTCAAAGAGAGTATCTTTGCCCTTCTGTCCCATGTGGAGACTGACCAGACTGAGCTGTCCATGATTCCATTAAGAGTCCCACAAGACACCCAAGCACCTGCTCTTGAACTTCCCAGCCCCTAGACTATGAGAATTCATCTCCATTGTCTAGACAGCTGTTAGGCTGTATCTCTCTACTGTAGCTGTCCAGCCAGGTGAAGGCAGCTGCCTTGCAGCTAAGCCACAGTGTCCCCATGCTTCCTGTTGCCCTGTGAGCTGGTAAACTTGAGCACATACCCATAGCAGGTAATACACAGGCCTGAGGTTCCCCAGGCTCCCATTAGGCTTCAGCTTAGAGGCTGGAGAGTAATGGAAAAGATGTCATTTTATACACCAATTTTTTTTTAAACTATTGTTCATGCTTCACGCAGTCTGGGCGGCACAGATCCCTTCCTGAAAAATTTTGACAAACTCCAAGCACCATTCAGAAGCATGAAGGACTCTCAGTGGGACCTTGTTATTTCCAACGTTAGCATAAAGCCGTTTTACACAATACAATGCAACTTGATTTTGTATGGCGCCTCATTCAAGCGGGGACCCCAACGGAAGCTCACGCATCCTATTTTTAATCATCTTTTGAGTGATTTAATTTCAAACACACAACCACTTTCGCCTAATGCAACCTGCTCTCAGATCAAGGCTCCTCCTTGACGACGGAGGGAGAGGGTGACAAGGGCTTTATTCTGACTCTGACTCAATAGACCACCTTGTGCCACTGATGAGGGGGTACGAGTACCACCCAGGGGAGCGTGAGTGATAGGTGGCATGGGATTTTCCATTTTTCCCCTGAATGAAGTGCTTATGTGCTAAAAATCATAGTATTGAATAACAACAAAAACTATCAAAATGCCTTCACTCCCCCTCCCTTTTCTTGACAACAAAAATTATTTACCCGCTGAGGAAAGAAAGGGAGTTTGGTAAAGGAGACAGCAAGGACTTGAGATTCTTGGTGCCTAGCTCCAGGTTCTGGGACACACTGGCCACCTCTCTCACTTCCTGTGGCTTGAGTTTATTCCCACCCCCTAGAGAAGCTAAGGGTCCACCCAGACAGACCTTGCTTTTCTTATGTTCATTAGCACAAACATAATCCTGTGAGGTCCCTTCTTAGGCCTGGGATTTGAGTGTGTAACATCTTTAGAGCTGCAAGCCTAAAACCTCAAATCTGCATTTTTTGCAGGGTAGGGTGGCCAGTATTGGCTTTGACCTTTCCAGGGTTATCTAGGACTTAGAGGCCTTATCCAAGCTCCTAGTGACAGGAAGGGATGGTGGATTTGGGAAGTAGCCTCACCCAAGCTCATCCTGAGTGGTTTGGGAAATATCCTGGGAGAACAATCTGTTTATATTGGTCTATCAGGAACTTGCAACTGGAAATACTGACAGATGGATTGTGCTTAGAACTGACATGGACACTGGAATCCAGAAGAGAGCTCCTGGCCTTGATTCTCTAGTGCTGTTTAGCAAAGACCGAGTGAACAATGGGAAGGCAGCTCACAATGGGAGGGAGGCAGCTCTCTCCTGCTCATCCCTCTGATAATGAGGTGAAGGCTTTGGAATTGTGGAGCATCACAGGCAGTTTGTGACCTTGGCTGTGTCTGTCTATAATCACTCATCACCCTGCTCAGCCTCAAAATCCAAGATGGGATCTTCATGTCCAGGTCAACTTCTTTGGCCGATAACAGCTCTGGGTTCCTGCAATAGCACCATGTCAAAGAAGGTAGATGTGACAGGCTACCTGCTCCTTCAGCAGCCAGGGAAGCTGGCCATAGAAGTGGGCAGGGAGCCCATATGTCTGCAGGGCACTCGGCCAGTTCAGTAATAAGAATTGTTTGGATTTGTCTGGCAAGAGATTAAGTTTCTGTTTGACCTCCTCTGTGGTCTGTGTTCCCAGGTCTGATTTGTCTCCATGGTCTGGAAGAGGACAGTAGGTATCTCAGGCCCTGTTTTCTCATGGGAAGATGCTGACCACTTGGAATAATGCATTGATATAAGGGAGATGCACAATCTCTGAGCCACTCAGAGCCCCTGCTCTGGTTAACTTCTCACCCAATTCCCAGGCTGCGTTTCCTTGCTGAGTCTTTGCTGAGATTCTGACCCTTCAATTAGGCAACCAATAAAGGCCTCTGGCCATGCATGTTGATTCCTGTGTCCAAGGGCTTTGATCTTTAGCAAGCTCTATGTCCTCTGGCTCCAGCTTAATTCTGCTTCAGTTCACTCCTGGATAAAACTCAAGCTTTCAAGCCAGGCTCAGCCTCTCAGACCCTAACCCTGGCCAAGAACTCTCTCTTCCTGCTGTCTGCCAACAAGGCTGTAGAACCCTCAGCTACCTCTCCAGCACCATGTCTGCCTGCACACTGCCATGCTCCCCATCATGATGATAATGTATTAAACCTTTGAGCTGTAAGCCAGCTGCAATTAAATGTTTTCCTTTCTAAGAGTAGCCATGGACATGGTGTCTTTTCACAGCAATAGCTGCAGATCTTACCTCCAGCAAGGAACGCAGGAGTCCACCCCAAGCCTATTCCAAGTTCCCGTACTTCTGCTAAATCAGCTAGCACTTCAGAGGGTACCTCTCTCTCTTCTCAGGTGGGACCGTTGCCGGAACGTTCCCACTCACATACTTCAGTAAAAGACTTCTGGCATGGCCACTGCCTTCTTGTCAATGATGCAGCTTAAGAAGGCAGAGATAGTGGGGAGAGACACCCAGGATATGGGCTTGTGGGACACAGTGTGTTGGAGACAGGGTACCTCTGAGTTCTTTCTCCACCACTCTGCCTTCACTCTTTCTTCTTACACTACTACAGCCACATTCATCTGCGAGATGCTTTAGTCACAAGCCAAGCTCATTCACAGCCAAGGCAATTGTGCCAGAGGGTCCCTTGTCCTAGAACATTTGCCCTGAATATACAAGTGGCCCACTGTTTCTCTGTTTTAGGTTTGTACACAAGCCAAGTCCACCACAGCTTTTCTTGCCTAGCTGCTATGGAGACCATCCTCCCCAGCTCTACCAAAGCATTACTTCTCTGCCCTTTCACATTGGGCATATTTTTCTTTATAACTCCAATCTGATTTATATCTTTTTGTTCCCTCTTACCCATTCTAAGAAACATGGGCAGGTCTTTGATGACTTTTTTGATAGTCTGAATTTCCACCACCATGAAAGCCCATGCCCCATGACATGCTCTTCTAGAATGCAAGATTGGCTGAGCTAAAGGAGGGACAGTGACTCCAGCCAGGCTGTCTGTCTGTATGGTATGATAGTCTGTAGCCTGGTCAGAGCTATACACTCAACAGATCTGTCCAATTTCAGATTGGAATATGAGGAGTGGAAATGCAGGTGATTGGCATGAGGAGGCCCTTCAATGCAGGAGACAAATGCAGAGTGTGGGTGTGCAGGTGTCTTCTGTGGAGGGGTCTGGACCATGCACTTCAGCTACTATATGAGTCCTTGCCTTCTCAGTTGTTTCAGAAATCTCCAGAGCTTAGTCAAGTGGCTGAGAGTGCAGCTTCCCTTCTCTACACATCCTTGCACTAGACTTCTCTGCCCTCAGAGAGCTGAAAAGGTCTCTTGTGTCTTGCACATTAAGAAATCTGAACGCCATCACCATTCTTTCCCCATGATGTAAGGCCTGGTACCAGTTTATGTTCCAGTGATGGAGAGAAAGGAAACAACAATCTATGGAAGTGAGTGAGGCAGGGGCCATGGAGATGCTCAGTGGTAGAGATACTTGCTGTGTGAACACAGATCCTGAACTGGATCACCAGAGCCTCCATAAAAGCCAAATACAGAGGCACATGCCTGAGATTCCAGTACTGGGGAGACTGAGACAAGAGGAACCTAAGCTAACCAGAACAGCAGAATCTCAAAACCTCAGCTGACCAGACAGGCAGAATCTCAGGCTCCAGGCTCAGTGAGGGGCCCTATCTCTGCAATAAGTAGAGTGAGAGAGAGACAGACTCTGACATTGACCAATGGCACACACATATATGCGCACACATCCTTATGTGTACTCTGTGTATACATATTCACATGCATGTGAGCATGCAAATACAAGCGCAAAGTGAAATGGGGGAAAGGGATCTTTTTAATTTGATTATTATATTTCTAACACTATTTTGGGGTTCAAAATAACAATAAATAAAAAAGGGCTGGAGAGTGGTAGAGTCCACACATGAAACTCTGGATTTGATTCCAAACACTGCAAAGAGTGAAAATAGAAATAAACAAAGATAAACAGACTACAAACTAGCTCACAGAATAAAGAAATTTAGAGGCCGCAGAGAGAGCGCAACACTTAGGGTGCTTGATGCTCTTGCAAAGGACCAAAGCTCAACTTCCAGCACCCACATTGGACTCATACTGCCCCTAAGTCCAGCTTCAGAGAATTTGATACCTTTTTCTGACTACCGCAGTCACCACACAAAATTCACTCACACACACACACACACACACACACACACACACACACACACACACAGGAGGGAGCCGGTGGTATGGTGCAAATTCTACATGTATATAGATAAATAATGGTGTCATAGAGACTCTCATTTCTCCTCTAAGCTTTTGCCTCTCTGAATGTGACAGATTTGTCCTAAGATGGCTTCCCATGTGTCACACGATAGATTTTCGGAGCCCCAAGTTCACACACTTCAGAAAGGCAGAGTGAGAAAGATTCAACCCAATAAGTCACAGACAAATCACAACTGCCCCCATCCTAAGAGCTCAAGCCTGGCTCCTGGAGTCCTGCTTCTCCACAGTTTTGCCTGGCTGCTATTGACTTTGACTTTTCAAGGTTCATTCTAGGATTTGAAGTTCTTGTCCAACCCACCGAAGAACAAGAGCCTCAGGGCAGACAGCTGGAATTCTTAATTTAAAAAAAAAAATGGATTCTTCTCTGAGGAAGTAAGTAAGGAATATGTGTGGCCACCATCTTACAAATGAGTGAGGGAATGGAGGCTCCCTGACGGCAGACATCAACTAACACAAACTGGCCACACAACTAAATAGTACATTGAAATCTTCACCAGTGGGTTCCAATGCAAGCTGTGTATATGCCTGGATTTGTGTGTGTGTGTGTGTGTGTGTGTGTGTGTGTGTGTGTGTGTGTGTGATACATTCATATTCACATGTTCCTGTGTGTGCACAAATGTGTGGAAGCCAGAAGTCATTGTCAGGTATTTTCTTCAATCTCCATTATATTTTTCAAGACAGAATCTCTCACTGGATCTGTTCACTGATTCAGCAAAACTAGCTGGCTAGCACACCCAGGAATCCCTATGCCTTCACCAACCTGGCACAAGGATTACAAGTGCATGGCACCACTTTCAGATATTTATGTGAGAATTTGGAATCCAAAGGCAGATCTATGTGGTTCATCAACAGAGCTGCTTCTTCAGCCTTCAGTGCTGGTGTTTATTGCATGGAAACTGTATCTGCAAACTGACTTAAAAGTATAGAAATGTCTACGTATGGTGGGTGTTCTAGTTTATTTTCTGTTGCTGTGATAAAACACTCAGACCAAAGGCAACGTAAGAGAAGAAACACTTTCTGGGTCACAGCCCATCATTGATAGAAGTCAAGATAGGAACTCGTGTAGGAATGTGAAGCAGAAATCATAGACAAATGCTGCTTGCTCACTGGCAGGCTCCTACTTAGCTAGCTTCTTAATACAGCGCAGGGCCACATGCCCAGGGAATGGTGCTACCCACAGTAGGCTGGGCTCTTCTGTATCAATTCATCATCAAGACAACCCCTCAATGACATGCCCCCAAATCAATCTGATCTAGGTAATCCCTCAATTGAAGATCCCTTCTCAGGTGACCCTAGGCTGTGTCCAGTTGACAAAGTTAACCAGGACATTGGGAATTCAAGGTGTATGATGGGGGCATAGGGGTTAGAGAGGAGAAGGAATGGAAGATGGAGAAGGAGGAAGTAGGCTCTCCTTTCCCAGCTGACCCACCTAAAGCATGGGGCCAAATTCAGAACTATTGCCACCATGGGGTTTCCAGGCCTTCACTCCTTGAGACCAGCCACTGGGGTTTGTGAGAAGAAAACAATGGCTTTTATAAGTTCATGATGCTTCTTGAACACTAACAGTCTTCCTCCAACAGTGTTACTCTGTTGGAGGGAAAGTCAGCCTGCTTTGTGCAGAAATAAACTTTGTTCCCAGATGCACCAGTTTATAAATGAACAGAAGACCAGTATCCTGTGTTTGGAGAAGCCCCAGGGCCTCCAGGAACAGCACAGCTGAAGACACCTGATAAAGTATAGGTCCCCATTTCCAGATTGGAGGTTTCTTGCTGTATTTGAACCACTTAGAATTTGAGAATAAAAATATGTTTTAGAGAAAGGAAGGTTTTCTTCTTTTCATCTAGAACAATCTTGACTGTACCTTTCTGTTATGACACCACAGCCATCTAAACATTATGACCAGGGCTGAGCACAAGCTCAGACAGGGAGCAGGGGAGACCCTCTGGCTCAAGAAGCCAGGGTTCAAAGAAGATGCCCCCAGCTGTGAGCACATCCCCCTCTCTAGACCATTCCCCATTTGCTTTTCTTTCAACAGTACTTAATTTAATTTAATTTTGCTCATTTTTTAAAATTAGCATACAGAGTTTCATTGTGAAATTCTTATATGCACTTGTTTTGGGTGTGTGTTCACGCATGTGGGTAGGTATGTGTGTGTGTGTGTGTGTGTGTGTGTGTGTGTGTGTGTGTGTTTGTGTGTGTGTGTGTGTATTACATGAACATGTGTGTACATGGGAGGTATGGAGGCCAGAGGACAACCTGTGGCATCTTCCTCAGGAACCATCCAATGTTGGCTTTGAGACATGATCTCTCAGGAACCTGGAACTCCACAACTAGGCTACACTGGCTAAGGATCCCCAGGTCCTTCCCATCTTCTCTTTCCCAGAACCAATAACACAAACATACATCTCTACATTAGAATTTTTGTTGCTTCTTTTTTTTTTTTCAAATATATGTCCTGGGGATCGAACTCAAGTCCTCATGCTTGCATACAAACTGAGCCGTTTCATCTTTTATAGGTCCTTCTCTTCCCTCTTCCCAGAAATCCCCTCTCCACAGTCAATCAGATGGATTCTCCAGCACTCTTTAAAAGTTATCCCCTTTCTTGATTCTTGAGCAACACCCATACTCTGCCTATATACACATTGATAGAAACTAAAATCCAGGCAATACAAATATGAGAGAATACCAGACTGGAGATCAATATCCAGAATATACAAAGAATTGCAAATGAGAATGTGAGGTGGCTTAGTGGATGAAGGCATCAGCCTCTAAGCCTGAAGACCTGAGGTTGATCCCTAAAACCCAGACAGTGGAAGGAGAAAACTGACTCTCAGGAGTCATCCTCTGGTGTACATACACCTGTCATGGCACTCACATATGAATAAGTAAGTTTAATACAAAATTTTATAAATAAAGTACCATGACAAGTAAATGCTCTATTGACTGAAATTAATAGAAACTTCCTTGATGAGGGAAACTCACTCACAGCTCACTTCAGTTGCTGACATTTGCTTTCTATAGCAGATTGTACTGAGATTTCACAGAAATGCCTTCTGCACAATCCTAAAGGAGCGTTAGCACTGCTCAAACACAGAGCTCCTCATGAGAGTCTGAATTAGCCTTTCTTACCTCCAATAAAGCCAACTTCCTATGCATGCTTTGTCAGGCCCTCCACAGGCCAGAAAACAGACAGTTGCATGTGTTTGATATAGAAAAATCACAGATACCCAAGAAATACCTGATGATGTTAAGGACAGTGGGAAGATGGTGTGCTTTGCAATTAGAGAATTATTTGAATTATCTCATATCCAAACTCTGCTTCTTGCAGTGCTGGGGTATTCAACCAAACTCAGGGCCTCATGCGTGCAAAATAAGCTCGGTACCACTCAGCCACATCTATTGTTCTCCATCCAAACTCTCAAACTTCGTGTAACTCAAGGAAATAATAGCTCATTTTCTCATAACAGTAAACTATTGCCCAGCTTTGGAAATGATGGATCTTAAGTGATAATTTTTAGTAGACATTTGGTCCCTGGTTGGCTCTGACCACACATCAGACCTTCTTTACCTCAGATGCCTCTTCTGTCTTGTCTGTGGGCTGAGTTTAGGTTCCTAAGAAATAACCAAACAAAAATATTCAGACTAAATTTAGAGAAACCAAATCACACAGAATTCCCTCAAAGCTCAATATTTTATGAGAGTTGAATTTCCAATTACAACAGAATGACTTGTATCAGTCTTATACTAGTGACAATAAAAGTCATAATTCTAAAAAAATGAAATATAGAATACATTTCTAGTTATGTATTTATACACATTTGCATGTGTATGCAAATGAAGGAAAGTGGGCAAAGATGTCAGTGTGATGTCCAAAACAAGACCATCAAATTAGGTAAGGTCTATATTCAGCCATTTCTCACTAAGAAGGGTGACCTCAGTTTACAGAAGGCTCAAAGAAGATAAAACTATAACATAAACAAGCAGACTCATGAATAGAAGAAAAAGTGTGAATTTTAGTCTAGAAGCAGATGAGATACAGAATAGAATAGAAGATCCCAGAGCATGAAACTACCAGGTGTATATGGGAATTATTTGCAAATTTTTGGCTGGTACTTAAGTATATTCATGGGAAAGACAACAGAGAGCCACAGGGGAGTGTCAGCAAGCTCTCATAACCTGGGAGAGGTCATGTGGAGAGGAGAACCAGAAAAATCACAAATGTTTGTAAAAAGACTACACCACTTTGGACCTCTCATAAAGATATGGATGTGATAATGTTATAAGAACCAAGTTTTGGTCCTCAAAATAATTGAAGAGAAAAAGAATCTGGTCCCACAAAGATATGACTACAACATGAACATCAGCGAATTTATTACCTCCCATAAGAAAAACACAAACAAATAAAACAAAAATCTCTTTGTCACAGTGAGGAAGCTCACACAATCAAGAGTGTCTACATAAGTCCTAAACTCAAGTTTGTAATGATGATCCAAGTTTATAATAAGACATCATGTGATATGCCCAGAAAAAGAAAAGGGTAGTTCACAATCAAGAGAAAGCACCAACAAGAGAAGCAGACCAGTGGGCAACCCAGATGTTTGTAGAAAAGGATTGAATGAAACTACTGTAATTCTTTCTAAAAACAAACAAAAAAATGTATATTGTTGAGCATTCTCAATAGAAATGGGGAAATGGCAAGAAAAAGCCTGATAGAAAAATTTGAGCTTAAGAATATAATTTATGACATGGCCAGTGCAAGAGAGGATCATAATCAGCCTGAATGCAGCAGAAGACATGAAGTAGATACGTGCTATATAAATTATCTGACAAAGCCCAGGGGAGAGAGAGAAAAAGTTGAACAAGTTTAAACAGAGTCACAGTTGCATAAATATACATGCTATTAGAATTCCAGAGGGAGAGAAGAGGGAAACTGGAGTTGAATAATAAAAAGTTTTTAGTTTCAGCACTGAGGAATAAATACAGAGACTTGCATGTGCGAAATGTACCATCTTCTCTTTGCTAAACACACTCAAAACTTGGAGTGGAAAAATAGATGAAGATACAGAAACCAGAAATATCTACATATATAGGAAAATATTCATAATGGGTCCATGAATCCCAAGAAATTACAAGCAGATAATATTCTGGATCTTCCATATGTAAAGTGACATAGCCAGCAAATAAACTTGACAAGTATCCAGACGAAAATCTGCACCAGCAGAGAAAGATAATTGTGATGTTCATGTATGAGTTTTGGTTAGATAAAAAAGAGCCTAGAAATCAAGAATGTTGTATCTTTAAATCACTGAGCAAAACCAACTAACCACAGCAAAAATACTCCTTGAAATAAAATAACTATATTTTCACATTTTAAGAATTTGGGATAGCCCATCCCAGAAAGTTCAGAATACAAAAAGTACTCAGTGTGTCCACAGCCAGAGTGTCAGGTGAATAGGGGAGCTGAGTGCCAGCATGTGATGAAGCAAAACTCACACTTACTTTAAGATTTAATCTAGTCAATAGACATTCAAATGAAACATTTATTGAAGCATGAGATGGAGGCGGAGCAAAAGAGAGTGTGTGTTTATAACACAGAGGTAAAATGTATCAACATCATAGAAGACATGAACGGGACTTGGCAGAGTTCAGTGTTCATTCCACTGAATGGTTTAGTATCAGTATACAGCTGATATTTAGTATTATATACAACTAGAAAAATATTAGCTAATTGTAAGAAGGAACACAGTAAAATCATAAAACAGGGAGATAGGGCTGGGAAGGTCAACCCTAGACACACACACACACACACACACACACACACACACACACACACACACAGAATCACAGCAAGCACATTTGTAATTGTACAGGTCACATGCATGTGGCCACTTGGTCACATCACTTGGGTGATTGATAAGGTGAACACACAGTTGCTTTCTCTCCTGGTTATCTGTGTGAGTAGCTAATGTCTGTGAACATGGCACACAAATGGGCATCTCACACACCAAGAATGAATGGTGCACAACAGTAACACACTCCTATTTTCAGATTGTTTCCAGAACATGTAGTGGACCACTGTCATGTATGACCCCCTAAGGACTAGTTCTCAGAACCGGTTACGCCCAAAGATTACAAAGGGAACCTTTGTTTATGTGAACATATAGTGCATACTAAATGACATGTTAATTTAAAAAATATTTAAGACAAAGGTTTAAACTGGCAACATGACATTTTTATTAATAATTAAAAAGTTAACGGCAAGCTCCCATAGCAGTATGCTAATAAAAGTAATATTGTAATGAAAAATATTTTGTTTCTTCCTTGTTTATTTTTTAGAGATAGTTTTCCTTATCTGAGGCTAACCTTGAATGTGCTAAGTAGCTTAGGCTGGCCCAAACTCTGATCTCCTGCCTTAGCATCCCAAGTATTAGGATTATAAGTGTGGATACCACACCAGGAAAAACAGTCATTCTTTTTTTTTAATTATTGTTTTTTGAATTAATAAAGTAGTGAGACATGACATCATCACTTGATTTTACAAGTCTCCTTAATATCTGGCCAACTAGAACATTCTGACTTTTGGATATAAGCTACAGGGGTATGTATGGTATGTGAGGAAAGGGAAAGATTTTGTGCCTTTTCAAGTAATTTGTGACCTTTTTTTTTCTAAGACTCCCAAACTCGACAAACACTAGTTTCTTAGTATTTGGCTGCCAGGTGCTGATGTATCTGTATCCTGATGGTTAATGGAATTTGGGGGACCCCTGTGTGGCCACCAGATGATACTGGGGAAATTGGCAGAGTCCCCTCTTGGGATTCTCAGTCTCATTAATAAAATAATTTAAGAATAGACACAAAGGGAAGCTGAAAGACAATTTATTACAATTTAAAAGAAGAACTCCCAGGACAAGTAAACAGAATGGAGAGAGAAGGAAAACAGTCATGTTGTCAGAGTTTGGACATGGCGGTCAAACCATGGAGGGGAGTGGGGAGAGAGAGAGAGAGAGAGAGAGAGAGAGAGAGAGAGAGAGAGAGAGAGAGAGAGAGAGAATAAGGAAGTCCAAAGAATTGGAAGAACATGCTTGGGCCCTGGCATGTCAGAGAGAAACAGGCAGAAAAGAAGGAGGAAAAGTTACACCTTTCCAAATCAAAACAGAAGGCTGCAGAAATACAGCCCAACTGGCAGCCCGATGTCCTGGCAGCTCAGCTTGTGGGGACTACACCAGGGGGTGAGGATTCTGGGAAAGAAAGTATGACATCTCATTAAAGAAGTAATTATTCTACTTCGTTCACTAGCATGGCTATAGGGTGAGCCCTACTTCCTGAGGGATGCTCCCCTGGTTAGGGTGTTGACTCCCATAACTTGTCACCAACCAGGCTAGAGGTTCAGGTCTCTTGACCTGGAATTTTCCCTCCATGGATCTTTATTGCCAATCTAACAGCAAACTGAATAGATATCTAACCCATGTACCATTTTATAGACTCATGTGTTGGTTGGTGGGTTGGAAAAATGTTAGGCAACTGAGTTATATGTAACTTCCAAATACAGACACATTTAATTGCATAAGCAATTATATCATTAAAAACAAATCAGCAACCATTTCATCAGCCTAAACTGGGATCAACAAGTTTGTAGTAGAAGATACAAATTTTCAAAAATTTTACTTTTTTCCTTAAAACTTCAAATTTTGTCCATAACAATAGCACTTGAAGTTACCGTCACTGCGCTAATTGTCACTGACTGCGCCCCTCCTCCAAGTTTCTTAAAGATCCCGTTAGGCATGAAGGTGGCCCATGGTGAAAGATTCTGCATTATCACAACCTACACACTAGCTCTCCAGAGGGTTAGGCATGCCATACAGAGACACTACCCAGGGATGCCATTTTGTGACAGAATATTTCACAAATGCATCCTTGAGGGAAGAGAGAGATCCATGATTTTTTTTCCACAGCTTTTATCAAGCATGCTTGTAATACTCTGTTTTTCTTTTGTTTTAAAGTTTTCACTGTTTTGCAGCAGGGTGTGGCAGCAGATATGGTTACTGTTTGGCCCATTTTAGTGGTGGCACCCTGATGGCCGTAGGAAGCCAGGGGCTTGGCCTGTTGTGGGTTTTGTGCCATCGGTGACAGAACACAATCCCTGAGTGGTTTTCGGGATTGTCATTTCGCCATCCTGAGTCCACGAAGAGTTGTCTCTTGAAAGCCCCTTCCTTGCTGTAACAGGAAAGAAAACTGAAGGATTAAATATCATTAAATCATATTCTCACTGATTGTGTTAGCTTTAGGGAAGAGACTTTACTAAAAACGTAGTAATCAGTATCCTTTACAGAGCTAAGCATGCATGATTTTATATTTTAGAAATTTTGATCCACAAAAATAGATAGAAGAACATGTAATGAATTCCCTATATGAGGATAAATTCTGTTCATATATTAAAGAACATCTTTTGATCCTTTTCTCTGCATTCACACTATTTTATAGTCTGCCTTCTTTTTTTTTTAACTTAACATTGTCTCATGAACAGTTTTTCATATCATTAAATATTGATGGAGGACATCACTCTAAATTATTCAGCTCCTTTTCTGACAGGACAGCACATCATGCCTGCAATGCGGTCTGGTGGGTTGGTGAGATGGCTTCAGAAGAGATGAGAGAGTGTTTCAGGGCGTCTTCCTCAGGATGGTGCTGTTTAGGGAGGAAGATTGAAACTGTGAGATTCTGTGGCCATGGGTGCCTGTTAGTTACTCGCTGGCATCCTGGGTCTCAATCTCACACCCTCATCTTTTCTCTTCATCCTTTCTGCCTTAGCAATTTTCCTGCTAGGTCCTCTAGCCCAGTAGGTCCTCTTATACCTGCTGACTGGACAGTACATCCTCATAATTCCTGTGCCCAGCCTTTTCCCTCCTCATTTCTCCTTGGGATGAATCTGCTCCTTTCAAGATGATGTCTTCTCCTCATCTGTGGCTCTAAGTGTGTCAACTTACACTGCAATGTTCTGCAACCTGGAGCTTACTTTCTTCTGTAGTCTAACTCCACCTCCATCTTGTCCAACTGCCAAAGGACCATTGTGCACACTGCATCAGAAGCCACAGCAAATGCCCAGTCCTGTATATTTTTTTTTCCAGAGATTGACTATCTCACCCATCAAAAGGCAAAGCTGATCTGCCATCTTCCTGCACCAACCAACTTTTGCTACAGATTTGAAGAAGGGAATGTCACAGAAGTGATGCAAGTTCTCTCTATGGAGGCCTCTGAGGGCCTCTTTTGACAGACTGAATAGAGGCAGAAGAGAAAAGGGCCTCCAAAGCAAGAGCTGGTTTTGTCTCCCCTATCTCAGGTCACACCCACATTCAGGTCCCCCCATCACCACTGCCTCTTTTCCAGTTCTGACAGCCCTGCCTGTAAACACTACTCCTCTGCTTTCTCATACCTTTCCATTGAAGTTTAATGAAATTTGGCTCATAAAAAGACAAATATGTACACGCTAATAATGGTAATAATAAACACTTTGAGACACAGATCATTACAGATGCTGTGATGGACACCCCAACATTGCCCTGTGATCTCCCTTTCCAGCGAATTCCTGGCTTATTGCCCTCCACTTTAGATGGTTACATTAGATACATGTGGATTCCTGAAACAAGAGGATTTAAAATAAAATAATTGTTATGGGTTTCATAAAAATAGAACCACACTGTATGTACTAGCTAGAGTTTTTTTCTCAACTTGAACACAAGCAAGGGTCATCTGGTATCAGGGACTCTCAGTGGTAAAAATGTTTTTGCCACACTAGGAAACTAACTAGGAGAGTGCATTGGTTTCTTTTCTGCTGCTGACTGAGGCAACTTCCAGAAGGAAAGGTTTGTCTGGGCTTTTATCTCCTGAAGGATAAGAGTCCATTGGAGAGGAGTGGGAGCAGACTGCCAGAACAGGAAGCTGAGAGATCATATCTTCAACCACAAACATGAAGCAGGGAGAGTGAATCTGAGAAGGAATAGATAATAAACTTGCAAAGCTGGAGCCCACAGTGACATAGTTCTTCCAGCAAAGGAGTACTTTCCTGTAACCCCCAAATTAGTATCACTAACTAGGTAACAAGCATTCAAATGCCTGAGCCTTTGGAGGAGAATCTCATTAAAATCACCACACTTCCCTGTATCATAATCTCTACCTGTTTTTGGATCCTTGACACATTTCCAGATGATTCTACAAGTAACCTGTGGTAGTAACTCATTTTCTGATAATGCATGGCATTCCATTATGTGAGTTTACTTTAATATCATTTATGTATGGTCCAAGGAGTGGGCTGGGTTTTTGCTATTATGACCAATCCTTTAATTTTCTTAGTATTTTCATTCACAGATAATTTTTATTTTGTTAAAATTTAATTATTTTTCTCCTAATTTTGTGGTTGTATGATAGTACAAAATTACTCTTGTAGTTTCTTGGGATGGTTTTACAGTTTGAACTTGGTCTAGCTGACTTCTGTAAATGGATGAGGCCTAGCTTGAAATTCACTTTGTATATGTAGCTCAATGCTTCTAAAGCCATTTACAGAACATAATTGATTTTATAAATTAGATATTTTATACTAATGTTAATAAGGGCAGAAATTTTTTATATGCCTTTGGATTTTCTGCAAAAACAAAAACAAGATATCACCATCAACAACAGCAAAACTCCACTTCATTTCCATGTTGTGTTCTCTTTATTGCTTTTTCTTGCTTTATTGCATTGGCCAGATTCCCATCATGCTGCTGACTCAGAGCACT
Organism: Onychomys torridus; assembly: GCF_903995425.1. Classification (NCBI taxonomy): domain Eukaryota; kingdom Metazoa; phylum Chordata; class Mammalia; order Rodentia; family Cricetidae; genus Onychomys; species Onychomys torridus. The sequence goes on along the minus strand of NC_050456.1, from coordinate 74,426,444 downwards.
GTGTAGACCTTCTTACTTTGCTCCTCATTTACTGGAAAAGAACTAAGTCTCACTATTAAATACCACATTGACTGAAGGTTTTTACTCAGTTTATTTGCTTCTAAAGTAGCTCAGTGTTATTCCCAGTTCTTCCAGCACCTTGGTTTGAATTTTCATAAATAATTGGAAGTATTTTAAATTCTGTTTCCTGTATAAATGTCAGCTTTTATGTTTTCTTCTTTACTGTTTAAATGATATGTTTAATCATGATGCATTACTATTTGCAAATATTTCTGAATCTTTCTTGTCTGAGCTAGAGCTATGGGGTCTGTGGGAATATGTGATGGGGAAGAGCTAGGTGTTGAAAGCAGGGAGCCCATTGATTTGCTAGAATTTTAATGAGGCTTTTGTGTCTGTATTCATGAAAGGTATTACTTTATAGATGTCTTCTTCTGGCTGACATGAGGATAATTCTGGATGCATAAAATCAACACAGAAGTAAACACCAATCTCTACTTTCTGAACAAGACTGCAGAGAACATTTTATTTCTTCACGTATTTTGTAGGATTGGCCAGTGAAATCCTATATTTCTGAACTTTTCTTTTAAGTTTGTACTTTACTTGATACAGAACTATTCAGGCTGTCCATTTTCTTTTGGGTGACTGTTTGTGATTTGTGGCTAAAAGGGTTAATCCATTTCATCTCCACTGACAAACTCCTGCATGTGCAGAATTGTTCATAGAAATTGTTATGATTGTGTGAACACCCATGAGATCTGCCAGGAAGCCTCTTCTTTTTACTCCTGAAGTGGGAAATTTACATATTCTCTCTCTTTGCCCTGCTCATGTTCAGAAAAGAACCCCATTAGAGTTTTTCATATTTTTCTCTAATGCTTTTCCATTTTCAGTTAACATTTTTCTTATTGATGCATATTCTTGGTACACAGTAGTGGGTTTTAGAGCAACATTTTCATACAAGATATAATAGAATTTTTCACATATTTTGGAGCTGTGTTATGAGGTATACATATCCTGAGAATTTGCTATAGTCTGGCAAATTGACCCCTTTCTTGTTGTGGATGACTTCCTTGGTACTTGGCAGTTTTTCTTGCTTTTCACTTTATTTTGCTTGATATTAATATAATTACCCCTTATTTGTTTTTTAGCACTTTTCATTTTAATTTTCTACTTTAATCTATTGATATAATGATGTTTATTATTAAATTGTATTACTATGTAATGAATGAGAAGCTTAGGCAGCCTATAGTGTGTTGGGTTTTAGTGTTCTTTATTGCTTGTTTAATGGGATTTCTTTCTTTCTTTTTGATGTTAGGTACCAAGCTCTGGGCCTTGCACACACTAAACAATAGCTACACTCATATCCCAACAATCTCTGCCTATTGACAATGTAAGCTATTTACCTTTAATATAATTATTGGGTGCATTTTTCAGAAAGGTAAAACAATTTACTATTTATTGTTTCTTAGATTTTTTTAAATTCTTTTTCCTCCCAGCACACTTTATTTCAGAGCATTTAAATGATTTCCAATCACCTACTGGGGTCTTGATTGTACCCAACTTACAGCTTTCTAGTGGTCCCCCTGAAGATTGCCATATGAGCACTCCATGCCTCATCCTCTGCTACAAAGAACTCTATACCACAAAGACTCTCGGTCATTTCCCTTCCCCTTTCTTTCTTTTAATTCACATACATTGTACACCTAGTATACCTCAATCCACAGTGGAATCCCTACCAAGCAACAGAACTTTGTTTGCCTTCAATGACCACATGTGTTTTAAAGTCTTAACATGTAATTTCAATGTCATATTTGCAATAATTTCAGCATATATGTTGTTTTTTCCCCTTCACACGGAAGCTTCTGGCTTTCTAGAAGGACCCAAGGACCCTCTGCTTTGAATCAATATCAATTCCTTAGCATTGATTTTACAGAGATAGCTCATGATAAGCTCCTGAGTTTTTTCCTATAAAAAATGTCCCTTTTGCTTTTATTCCTAAAGATAATCTCATCAGGGAGAATTCTGGTTGTTCTCTGTCAGTACTTCACAGTGTGTCCACCTCCTTCTGGACTCCATGGTTTGGACTGCAAAATCTCTTTCAACAGTTTGATCATGAAGTGTCTGAATTAATCTTACCTGGTGTTCACTTAGAAATGCACACATGAAAATGACTGAGGGAAGCAGGAGTCAATAGAGACAGCTGTCTAACCTCCATGCAGAAGGAAATTGTACTGATCAGAGAATCCTTGGACTTTTCTGAACCTTAAGAATAGTTCTGCAATGTTAATGTCCTTCCTTGAGCCACAGCCAGTGATTGTCTAGGTTCCATGTGTTGCAAAAATGGGCTTGTGCTTGTCCCTCCTATGGCCTGTTCAGCCTCTATCAACATTTTCGAGTAGCATCATCCAGAAGTGGACAGAGGTGGATCCAGAGCTTAGACCACTAGCATCATCACTCAACTACACTCTTTGCAGCAGACCATCTGAGTGGTGCATTGCCATGACTGCTGTGATAGCTTTATATTTATTGTCAACATGGCAGAATATAGAATCACTAGAGACAGAGACAGAGACAGACAGGAGACAAACTTCCAGGCAGGCCTGTGAGAGAATTTCCAGACTAAGTTAACTGGGGTGGGAAGACTCATGCTGTATGTGGGCAGTAGCTTCTCATGGACTGGAGTCCCAAGCTGAATTAAAAAGGAAAAGGTGAGCTAGGCACCATCATTCATTTCTCTCTGCTTCCTGAGTGTGGATGTAACATGGCCAGCTGCACCTAGCTTAGGCTAGCCTTCGCTGCCACAATGGACTATGTCCTCTTGAACCATAAACGAAAGTGAACTCTTCCTTCTGGCACCAGGGAGAGAGAGAGGGGAGGGGATTGAGATTCAGAAGAAGACAGTTTTGAAGAAAAAAATAAAGGCTACATTATCTGACATGTTAGGCAAGGAACTATACAAATGTCTCAGCTGAGCTACTCTCAAGCTGTCACCCTGGCATCAGGGTCTGCCAGGGAGACCAGGGGAGGAGCTGGGTGATAGTTGGGCCACAGTAGCTACAGTAAGAGACAATAGTGACAATGTTCAATTTGATGCAAAGAACTCAGATTTGGGTTATATTTTTTTCCCACACTGGGCTAAATGAATCTCACATAAATTTGGTGTGGGCCATAAGTCAGGGATAATTCATGTTGTTAGTTTGTGTGAAAAGCACAAACAAGGTCAGAAAATAGAAGGCTCTTTTGTGAGAAAGGAAGGAAAGAAGAAGAGACAAATGGTAGGTGTTGAGTTTGGAGCTCAGCATTTGTCAGAGAGAGAGAGAGAGAGAGAGAGAGAGAGAGAGAGAGAGAGAGAGAGAGAGAGAGAGATCCAGAAGAAGACAGTTTTGAAGAAATGACAGAGGGAAATTAAAGGTTTCTATGCACAAGAAAGAACAAACCCAGGAGAATGAGGACCCTGACAATTAACTGGTGGACCTTTATCAAATGCAGAGCTGATGTGTCCCCATGTCCCCTGGTCTGGGTCAGTAAGGTGACCTCATCCGCATGTGTGACATGACACTTAATTGGCAGCCAGAATGAAGCCTAGCATTGGAGTCAATCATGAAAATGAGTCCTCGGCAGTGGAGCCTCTATGGAATAGGAATGGTCCTGAGAGATTCTCACTTCTTCCTCGAAATGCATGAGCATGGAAATTGAGGCCAGGTGGTGATGTGGAGGACACAGTCCACATCACGAAGTCCTTTACTCTCAGTTTCAGCAATAATCCCAGCTCCAGTGTGGATCTCGGCCCCTTGCTGATGAATCTAAGCCAGGCCTTTGGACCCCTGTCAGATGAACACTGCCCACGCTACTCCACTCACAACAACTTGTCACAGGGAGCAGCAGGTCTGTTATTATCCTACTTCTTAAATTCTTCCGTGGATTATAGCTCACCAGGGTCAGCATGGTCCTAAAGAGTCTTCAAGATACCATTGAAGAAACATGCTCTTCTCCAGTCTCTGGGTCTGCTGTCTTTGCCTATTTCTTTTTATCAACTTATGAAATTTGTGTTTGCATTTCTTAGAATCCATCAGCTTCTGTGGATCCTAACATTGGTCTATGTAATTTCCATAGTCTCTCCACCTATCGATCTTGCTTTTGATATTTATCTGCTCCCTTCTGTGACACGCAAACCTTTCTACTCAAAATGCTCTTCTGTGCTCATGGGATAGTCTCACTGGACTCCTAACCACAGCCTCGTACTGCCTGAGAATGACCTGAATTCTCTTCTTTGGGTCTGAACTCCTGGCTTGGGGAAGAATTCCCAGGAATGCTGGGAAAGCTACAGAGACCCTGGTGGCAGTCTGTCTTTTTCCTGGCTTTGGTTCTAGTTCAAGCCTGCTGATGCAACCTGTGCTCAAGCTGCAGGATCTGACAGGTTATGTGATACTCTGTCATGGAAAGGCCACACACTCTTGAAGGCAGCATGGTCTGCTGTGTAATGAGGCTGAGGACCAGTCCAGGGCTGGTTTATGAGGATTCAGAGGGGACATTTTTCTCCTAGGCTACCACAAACCACTCTGAAGATGGAGCTCGAGGGAGGCCACTTCATGAGGGGAGAAGGGAGATATAGGACAAGTGCTTATGATCTTGAGACTTAGACCATGAAAATATTAGCAGAATAGAATTCATCCCTCTCTTGTACATCAAGGGTAATAGCACATGTATATGAGAGTGTGGGAGGATCCAGATCTGGAGCTATAATATGGCTGGCAGCTTCTAACATGACCCCACAGCTTCTTCCTCATGTTTGTGCCTCAGGAAACCCTCTCACTTTGGATATGAACAAAACCTACCAATTCCCATCCAATAATGAACAGAAGAAAGCTCACAGGATGTCATATGATGACTAAGAAGATCACAGCTGAATCCCACCAACAGTCCCAGTAATGTTGGAAAATGTTGTCCTGGGTTTGTGCTTTCAACTGTATGGCAACCTAGAGATACCCTGAGCTCACACCCTGTGCTTGACTCCAGACTCTTAAGAGATTCCCCCAAGGCAGAAGACCCATCTGAACCAGGCTCAGATTACCTAGGCATAGAAACTGCAAGGCACTCGGTGCATATAGACTTCAGCTTTTAAGCATTGGTGATCTGTAAATGATACAGACAAGATATACATGTTGCTATACTGTGTGCTGCCCGGAATATCCCAAATGAAACCCATTAATATTTCCATCCTCAAGCCCATGCTTGCTCTCAATCTGAGGGATAAAGGAAGATTACAAATAACATGCTACTTGCTCAACTCCAATCTTGCTGCCCCAGGAGTTTGTACCAGATGTATGGATGAACATCCGGTTTTTCAGAACCTTCTGGATTTCAGGATTTCAGATAAATGGCTTCAGACTTCTTGCACATTTTCCCAGGATGTCACTAGGATCAGATGAGAGCTTATTGGGGGAGCAGCAAGCTGGGGAGCTCTGATGGCATCTGTGAACTATCAACACAGAATTAAACCAGGGTCTTAGGTTAAACTTTCTACCTGGAAGAAGAATCCAGAAACCCAGAGACCCATCTGACTAACCAGGGCCCATGACACTACTCAGAAAGCCACTGGAGAGTCTTCCCCCAGAAAACATTTGCTGGACACTTGTCATACAGCGTTGTTTTGACCTAAAAGGCAGTGGGAATGACTCACCAAACTAGGAAGGTAGCCAAATGCTTTTGTAAGCTTCTCCCTGTTCCGGGGCCCAATTTCCAAGAACAAAATTTTATCCTTTCAGAATGTCCTGAGGAACAAAATTAGGAACTTAGAAGACCACATACTATATGGGAAGATGGGGGGAGGGGCACACCAAGCAAGCTCTTACTTAATCCTAGACTGAGCTCAGTGGAGCTGAGAGGCCCTTCCAGCTGTGTCTGGGTGCTGTCATTATAGAGATAGCTGAGACCAAACAGGGTCTATGTGAGTGATGTCATAGAGGATTGTCCTCTGTACAGACTCCTGGAAACCACCCGCTTTAAGGGATGATATTCAAGATGTGTATGTGCTGATGAGTTTGATATTTATGACAGAAAGATGGCAAGTTTAACTTCCTGCAAGGCCCTGTTTATTTTATTTAGGCACTTCTTAACAAAATTAGATCTTTGCTTTTCATTCTTTTTTTAAAGATTTACCTATTTTTATTTTATGCACGAGTGTTTTGCCTGCATGTATGTCTGCAAACCATGTGCCTATGGTGCCTGCAGAGATAAGAATAGAACATTAGGTCCCCTGGAATGGAGTTACAGAAGGTTGTGAGCTGCCAGATGCTAAGAGCAAAATCGAGGTCCTCTGCAAGAGTAGCCTGTGCTCTTAACCTCTCTCCCCAGTCCTTTTTTATTTTTTAAAAAAGCCCTCAATAAGTAGGTAACTGCATAAGGTCCTTTAATCATTTTTCCTACCCTTATGACTGATGTGAGAAAAGGCCCATGCTTTCCTAAAGTCACCTGCACAATTCACATCCACTGAAAGCTGATGGGTACTTCAGCATGGAGCAGGGAAGAACCCTGGGGCCAAGGAACCACAGGGCTGAGGACCTGCGGGGCTGGGCAACTGCAGGGCTAGGGAAGTGCAGGCAGGGCTGGGGAACTGCAGGGCTGAGGAAGTGCAGGGCTGAGAAACTGTGGGGCTGAGGAAGTGCAGGGCTGAGGAAGTGCAGGGTTGAGGAAGTGCAGGACTGGGGAACTGTGGGGCTGGGAAACTGTGGGGCTGGGGAACTGTGGGGCTGGGGAACTGTGGGGCTGAGGAAGTGCAGGGCTGAGGAAGTGCAGGGCTGAGGAAGTGCAGGGCTGAGAAACTGTGGGGCTGAGGAAGTGCAGGGCTGAGGAAGTGCAGGGCTGAGGAAGTGCAGGACTGGGGAACTGTGGGGCTGGGGAACCGTGGGGCTGAGGAAGTGCAGGGCTGAGGAAGTGCAGGGCTGAGGAAGTGCAGGGCTGAGGAAGTGCAGGGCTGGGGAACTGCAGGGCTGAGGAAGTGCAGGGCTGGGGAACTGTGGGCTGGGAAACTGTGGGGCTGAGGAAGTGCAGGGCTGAGGAAATGAAGGACTGAGGAAGTGCAGGGCTGAGGAAGTGAAGGACTGAGGAACTATGGGTTGGCTTTGGCAGTGTCTTTAACTATAATGCTCTAACATCCCTGCAGGCAATTTTCTTTGGTTTAATTAGATGAACTGTGTAACTTTTTTTCCTTTTGTAAAAAGGCTTTATTATGCAGAAATGAAGTATGTACAAATTTAATTTTTAATCTTGTCACTGCAGTGTGGGAAGAAACAGGCTGATTCTTTTAATATACCCCTTTTGTTTAAGGAAAATTAAATTAATCACATCATAAATGTTTATGAGTAATTGATTTGAATTTTTCTGCTCTAGTCCAAAGTGAGAGAAGTAAGATTGTACAATTAGCCCTGTAACTCAGACAAAATTGTATGCTACTCCTTAGATGAGAGCCAGTCTATACCAGCAGTAGAGCATATAACCTACATTCAGGAATGAGGCAGGAGGATTGCCGGTTTTAGACCGGATGCACTGCATAGTAAGTTCTAGGTCAACTAGTACTAAATATTGAAACTCCATTCCCCAAATTAAGAATAAAATAAATAATGAGGGAAAGGAGGAAGAAGAAGAATGGGTGAGGGGGAAGGAGAGAGCAGGGGAGGAGAGAAGGAGGAAGGATGGAGGATTAAAGGAAGAGGGAGGAGGAAGAGGAGAAGGAGGAAATGGAGGTGAGAGAGGGGAGGAAGAGGAAGAAGAGGAGAGAAAGGGGAAGAGGAAAAGAATGGGATGAGGGGGAAGTGGAAATGGAGAATGAGGGGAGAAAAATGGGGAGGAGAAAGAGAAGGAGAAAAAAGAGGAAGAGGAGCCCAAGGAGGAGGAAGAGATGGAGGAGGAGGAAGAGTAGATGGAGGAGGAAGAGGAGATGGAGGAGGAAGAGGAGCTGGAGGAGGAAGAGGAGTTGGAGGAGGAAGAGGAGCTGGGGGGCCAGACTGCAGCCAGTCATGCTGGTGGAGGGAGCTATGTAAGAATAGGCTCCCTTGTGTGTGACTTGCCATACCTGTCTGTTTCCCAGCTTCCCCACAGTGCAGATGCTGGATGCAGTCCACAGAAAGCACATCTCAGGTTTGGGGTTGAGCCCTTGGCTGTGCTGATGTCCTGTTGTACCATCTTCCCAGTGGGCAGCAGCAGCAGTGAGCACACTTCTGGAAGTCTCGGCATCAGCTCAGGAGGGCAATGATCTCGCCCTTCACAGGGTGCTCATTGATAAGCTGGGATGTGCTGAAGACCTGGACTGACCAATGTCCATCCATGCTCTGGGGTTTCTTTGACTCCACCACAATTCTTGATGCGTCTGTATGGTCTCATAGTGACTTGGAGCAGAAGAGAAACAAGGCTGGGAGTGGAGCCTTGCTCCAATAGTCACAGCATGCTGCTTGTCCTGTCCTGCCCTTCTCATACTTTCCTTTGCACTGCAGGAAGCTCAACCTGACACCAGATGGGTTCACAATGGGGGAATACTGGGCCTGGAGCTTCCAAGGCCTTAGAGTTCACTGAGGTACAGACAGTCTCAGAGATGAACTCCTGTGGACGATGCTAGTGGCTGCCAACAGGAGAGCAAACACCTGGAAAATGCTCCAAGATACTACCCAGCATGTCTGGCATACAGCCAAGCATCTTCCTATAGGTGACCAGACAGGAAGGATTCTGGTCCCTCACTCCAGGTCTTATCTGCAGGCCCACCCTTCAGTTTCCTACAGGCCCTCAGCCTCTCTTCCCAACCATGACTTCCTTACTCTCTTTTGTTGGGTATGCAATCATTTTGTAAGAGTATATATTTATGCAAAATACATATTTATAATATAGAAAGCATATATTATTAAATATGCATTCTATTTAAACACATACTTATAATATTGAAAATATGTAATTATGTTCAATGTGTATTCTGTGAAAAAGAACGTAGGACATAGAGAGTTCAGATGAGAAAAACATCACCTTGCAACCATTCTGGGTGGATTTTCTTTGGTTGGTAAATATATTTTAAGCATTTACCAAAAGTATCCAATGGGTCTGAGTTTTTCTCCTCCTGGACAATGCAGGCACTTGGGTCTAGATCATTTTCTTGTGTGTGTGTGTGTGTGTGTGTGTGTGTGTGTGTGTGTATGCCTGTGTATACAGCACATATATGTGCAGGTATGAGAACACATTGGGGGAAGGGGAGGCAAACTTGTCATTCCCCTGGTGCTATCCATCTTGTATTTTGAGATAGGGTTGAAAGTCCCCAAGTAGGCTAGGAGACCTGATCCACAAGCTCCAGGGATCCTCCTATCTCCTTCTGCCTCCCCATCAGTAGGATGACATGTGCACAACACTAGAACTCACTTTTTGTATGTGTCCTGGGGTTTGAACACAGGTCTTCATGCTCGTGAAGTTATGGTACCACTTAACCATATCTCCACCCCTTTCAGTCTAAATAATGTTCTAGTCCCAGCGGACTCTTCTGTGCCCTGGAGGATGCTTGGCAGCCTCCCTGCTCTCTGTTTAGTTGATGCTGGTAGTACCTTACTCCGCCACCCCCAGTCAATATTTTGACAATGAAAGAAAGCTCTAGATATTGCTAAATGTCTCTGGGTGTAAATTTGCCCACCGGGCTGGCCTGTGTCTGGCCAGAATTGGCCACCATTGCCCACCCACAGACCTTCATGGTGGGTCAGGAACCTGAGACCTGAAGAGACGTCCTCTGTCAAAGAAGATATTGCTGGTGGATGATGACAATGGACTTCAAGACAAAATGACGTTGCAGGTAAGTTTTTTTTTTTTTTTTAAGAAACGATAAAAATCATCATTTCCATGACAACAGGCATCTTGTAAGGTGGGGGAGATATGGTAGAAGTTTGCCCTGGGTCTAAACTCTAGAACCAAGATGTGAAGCCCAGTGGAGTTCTCAAGAATGAACGAGGAATGAAGAAAAGAAAAGCCTTTTCCATCCCCAGAGACTTGGCCATTGTATCTTGCTATGGTTCAAGGATGTCAGAAGCTGCTTCCCCCTGCGTGTAGGCTTGGTCACCAGGGCTTAAGCCAGAGCACAGGTGAGTATCAGAAGAAACTGGCCACGCACTCAGTAACAGGAAGCTAGAAGCAGGAAAGTAATGGGATCTTGACCCTGTAGCTCCACTGGACACATGCATTATGTTTCCTCTCAGTTGTATGTTCAGGAGGCTCTTCTGAGACACAGGCACCAAGTGATGGATGATGTGCATGCACCCCATTGCCTGCACTTTCCATTGGTCTAGTGGTGTCCTTTGGGAATGCTTTCACTTACCAATAAAAAAAAAAGCCATCTATAGCTTTGCCCCACTATTTGGAAGGCACTACATGGAATGTAGATATACCAGGATGATCACTGGCCCTGGAGAGTGGAGCAAATGGGTTTGTCAAAGGCACACCACATTGTGCCCACTGAGGAGTTCTCAGTAAGCAGTAGGTACTGGTTCAGGATCCAGGAGATAAAGGACACTGTAGAAAATGAGCAGTCCCTTCATGGATAAGGCTGCCCTGTTCATCAGTAACAAGGTTCATGAACAGTGGGATGGATACCAGGTCTCAAGTTCCTAGTCATTCAACCTCCTCCAAGTACTTACTAAAACCACCTCCTATTTCCCTGGAGTCAACAGCCTGGGAGAGACACTCCTGAAGGGGAGGGCAAGAGCTGTGCCACCCTCACCCACCCCACCCAAGCATGAAACTCCCCTTGGTCTGTAACCACTAAGGGCCTCCCTTATGTAGGTGGCCACATTTAGTCATTTCACTTAAAATGTTGTTCCCATACATAACATTTATCATCTTAAGACATGGTCGGGTGGTCACACACATGATATTTCCTGACTAATGTGTTTTTATTTTCCCACTGTCTGAAAAATGTTATTACGGGATTTTGCTGTATTTCATTAGAAATTGGGTTTATTAAGATTCATCCTGTATTCCTGGCAGTCTGATGGCTCTGGGAGCTGATTGGACTACTTTACCACTTTGCAAATTTATGTGATTTACTTATGGGTTGGAAGGGGAATTCTCACACATTAGAGGCAGAAGCTGGATGGGCATTGGGAACCACAGTCTCATGGTTTCATGAAACCACATGATCATGTGATTGGGATGTTTCTTGCCCTTTCATTTGGATTTGAATGATTGGAATAAACAACTTGAGATTATGTTATTTTTCAATGTCATCAATAATTCATTAAACTGTTGGTTTACGTTTAACTAGTTATTATTATGTTTAGGTTTAGCTAGTTAACTAGTTAATTATGTTTAACTACTTAACTTAGTTTTGCCTTCAGATTACCAAGAAACGACCTGAAGTACTGTCAAATGACCCATTTTCCAGGCATGTGTGGTTGTCCTAGTTTGCTTGTTGCTGTCATAAACAAGATGATCAAAAGCAACTTTGAGAGGAAAGTGTTTGTTTGGCTTACAGGTCACAGTCCATCATCAAGGGAAGCCAAGACAGGAAGCAGAGGCAGGAACCTGGATGCAGGAACCTGGAGGTAGGGACCTGGAGACAGGAACTGAAGCAGGGATGGTGGAGGAATAATGTTGCTTACTGGTTTACTCTCCACTGCAAACCCAGCTGCTTTCTTACACCAACCAGGACCATGTGCCTAGGGATGGCATCCTTCCACACCAATCATCACTCAGTGTGCTCCCCTCCAATGTGCTCACAGGTCAATCTGACTGAGGGAACTTCTCAACTGGAAGTTTGCTCTTCCTAGGGGACTCTACTTTGTATGAAGTTGACCAGAACTTACCAACTCAGGGATATAGCTATATCTGTTGATAGAATTCAGGCTGAAGGCATTTTTTTTCTCAACATGAAACCTAAGACATCAGGGAAGACTGACAAAGACCGTGTTATCATTGATTCTCTGTGCTGCTTAAGACATAGAGAGACTACTCAGCCACAAAGGAATAGTAAGAAGAGGGAAGGCACCCTTCCTTTAAAAATATCCCCTTCCTCACAGAAGACACAAGACTGAGGAGGTGGCTGTGAGGAGTAGACAAGCACAAACAGTTGGACAGAAGACCCTGAGATGCAGAATCTGGGCCTATCTTCACTGGTCACCACCAGGCCTTTGTGAGTCACCCCATTCTGTTTCTTCCATTAACAAAATTGTCCCAGGCTAAACTTGCAGTGGACATTCCCAGTAGGAAGAGCACAGACTGCCAGAGAGCAGTGTGACTTGAGGTCTCCTCTTTATGAGGTCTCTGTCTTGAGTGGATTATGTCATCCTGAGCCATGCCCCTGAACCTACAAGTATAGATTAAAATTCTTGTCATTCATAGTGCTGGAGTGATTGCTCAGTGATTATGAACACTTCCTGCTCTTCTAGAGGACACAGGTTCAGTTTCTAGCACCTATAAATTGTGAGGCAGATTCCTCCCAGGTGCCTATAATTTCCATCTCCAAGGGATCCAACCCTTTCTTCCAGCCTCTATGGACACTCAAAAGTAAATCATTTAAAGGAAATCTCTGCCTTGCTAGGTTGGCAAATGAACTAAATAATTACAAAGCTCAAAAACTTGAAATCCAAGGCCACATGTCCTTGTATCTAATTGAGGGGAACTCCTGGGACACCTTCAGTGACCACTCATCCTGGCATGCCCCTTTTCCAGAACTCAGTGATGACTCTGTACCTGTCAGAATTTACATGTATGCATTTTTACCAATTGTAAAAATCATGGCAGCTCCCAAATTACAATACCTCATGTCCTCACACAGGGATTGACCTTGGAGGCCAGGAAAAGGGATACATCATAGGTGGCCCATTTAGAAGTCTGTGGAACATGCTTCTAGAACATAATGCCTAGATCTGGTTGGATGTGTGCCTTGCCTTTGCTCTGCTTTCATCCAGTGTAGACCACAATTCAACCCTGCTCAGCCTGGCTGTCTTCCAAGCTGAGTTTTCCATGCTGAGAGATGTTTACCACCTCTGAAAAAAAAAATCTCTCCCCACATCTGCCTGTCCTGCTCCTTCTCATGGGAAATCCTTACCACATACAACCTCATGTTCAGGTTTCTCAACTCACCATGGCTGTGTGTCTGCGGTGATATGGAATTTACAGTGCTGCAGTCATCTAATAGGAAGGGTTTGCTTTCAGTTTTGTTTTTAATTCAAATTGCCTCAGCATTCATCACATTAAATCCAAAGCACTCACTTTCCATGGTTCCCCACGAACTTCCTGAATATGGATGGAGATCTCTTTGGTGGACTGGTAGGCTAGCATAGAAATCTAGCTATCATTTTCAGTAAGTTTTCCCCTGGGAAAAAGACAAATTAGACTACAGACCTTAACTTACTGTGTCAGTAAGCCTGAAACCTACCTCTCCTCTGCTTTGACCCCAGGAGTGTACACCATGTCTGTCTGCTGGACACTCTCATTCCCTGGAGGCATAGACTTGGGCCCTGCAGGTGTGTAGGACAGAGTCCAAGAGCAAGAGGGAAGACACAGGAAGCCCAGTCTTTGGGCTCCACTTTTCTTCCTGCAGTCAAGCTGGAAGATGGACCTTGTTTCTTTAATATCCTATTGCAGTGTTTTAGAGAACAGTCATCACAGGGTGAGGGGGAGGGGGCCGATGGTTATGATCTTTGACCAAGCCTAGGCTGGAATCTTGTGTGGAAGCCTTGGATACCATAGGTGCAAGGCCTGTACCACCTTCCTTTCTAGCACAGAAAAGGAAGGCCTCACAGGGCTTGGTGCTCAATTTTGTTGGGCTTTGCTGAGCCTCACTTAGGGAGAAATACCCAGAGTAATTTGTGAAGGAACAGCCTCCAGCCACACGGCACATTGTTGTCTTGAGTAAGAAGTATAAGGTGGGTGTGGGGCAAAGGGACGATGGGAGGAAGCATGGGCTTCTGGGAAATGAATGATGGTTTTGATTGAGCAAAAATAGCAGGTTCTGTACAGCACACATGTGTATGTGATAAGGTCAGGAATCAAAAGCCAAACAATGATAATGTCTTGTTTTTCACGTTCTCTTGACTTACATTGCTTTGTAAAGGACACTCATTCCTCTGTGGGTGAAAAGTCCCCAATTAATTATAAAACCTTGAGATCATCAAGAAAACAGTAGTTAAATGTTTTCTGGTCAAAAATTCCATCATCAAAGTCAACATTTTCACCTCCAGCGCTGGCACTGCAATCCCCAGAGTTATCATCGCTATGCCTGGTAATACCACCAGCACCATCATAGTCAGCATTGCCTCCCCATCAGCACCACTCCTACCACCAATAGCCCACCACTGGCATTGCCACCAGCACCACTAAAGCCGGCATTTCCTATCTCGGCACCATTGCCACCACCATCATGAACACCCCTACTCTTACCATCACAATCATGGATACTCTCTCCATCTCTATCACTACCACCACCAACATGAACACTCCCACCATTACCATCACCATCATGGATACCCTCTCCATCTCCACCACCACCACCATGAACATCACCACCGTCACCATCACCATCATGGGAACCCTCACCATTTCCATCACCACCCCCATCACTGCCACCATAGCTACCTCCATTACAGTCACCATATTGCCATCAGTTCACCAAATCTAACATCACTCTTCCCAGCACCATCACTAACATCCATACTTTCACTATAGCCACATCACTGCCGCCACCACCACCAGTAACTACCATAATTAATACCAAACCCAGTATCATTTTTCCCTGTACCAGCACCACCACAACCATTACACCAACATACATAGCCCCACCAACACCAACTCCATGAATATAAGCATCCCCTATGCTCCCCAATAATGTCATGATTGACTTCCTACCCCAAAGCCACCAATCTGGTGCTATTTCAGCAGAGGCTGATAAACCCCACAGCTGTTCTCCAGAGGTTCTCAAGAGGTTTCAGAGACCCATTGACTTGTGTTAAAGATAACCACTTTCATCTTGGTGTCCTTGGGATTAGGAAACTTCTTGGCACAAATAGGTGCTTGGTGTATGCTTGATGAGGAGCACAATGAAGGAGCCAGCATGTGTGAGCCACAAGTGCTGCCAAACCGCCACTATGACCTCAGAACCACAGGCTGTGCAGAGAGATGGAGCTAATTTTCAAAGCTCTGGAGATGCCATTTTCTTTTCATTAAAGTCCACATCTGGTGCCTTTGTAGCTTCTACTAAGTGCCATTTGTCATGCTAAGGTCTCTGAAAAGACCCTGGACCTTGGTCCCACTGAACAAGCAGTGTCCCACATGTCCACCTGATCACATGACAGTTCAGTGCTCTACTCTAAATCCTTCATTTTATATGAAGGGGAAACTGAGGCAGTTAACAAAGACATGGCTTGTGCAAGATTACAATGGTTCATTTTCCCCTGCTGTAACACAGTATCCATTCTGTTCTTGGGTTTGCTTTCCAATCCTGAGGGAGAACACAGGGATTCCTGTCTAGAAAGGGAGACAAACTAAGAGTTGGGGCTGGAGGGATGTCTCAGAGGTTAAGAGTACTGGCTGCTCTTGAAGGGGGCCAGCACCCAAGTGGAGGTTCACAACTCCAGTTCCAGGAGATACAAAACCATCCTCTAGTTCTGTTGGCAGCAGCCATGCATGTAGTACACATATACCCACACAGCTAAAATGCCATTCATATACATAAAATAAGAATAAATATTTATCAGAGAAGTGAGCTATTTTCCACTGTACAGATGAAGAACATAAGACACAAGGGTGTTTAAGGGCTGGAAAGTCAAATAGCTGCTGAGGGTTCAAGCTGAGATGTCTCCAGCTCCCTGGTTCCATTCTCTCCCCTTTGTGTTCTCTTCTAGAAGTAAGCTATGGTGGCTGGAAATGTGGTTCAGATGGTAGAATTTTTGTCTTGCATACATGGAGCCCTAG